>NC_066565.1:9593189-9700689 GCF_024679095.1 Eriocheir sinensis | reverse complement strand
CTAGTGACAGTTTCTACCAGTGTAGGTTGAGATGTGGATGGCTTCGATGCCTTCGCAACCATCTCATTCGCACTGTCTTCCTTTAACTCTGCATATTCGAGAGGGTGTCTACCTCGAATATGCTTGATCAAGTTTGATGTGCTACCTCCACTGTACTTCAGAGTGTCCTTGCAAACCAGACACGTTACAGAATTTGGTGTTGTCTGTTCCATGAAATTCCACACCGGTGCTTTTCTTCCTCTTTTCGATGCCATAATGAAGAGCTCAAGACAATAACGTGCTATATTATGTGCTGCAAAATGAAGGTTAATGAAGCACGACAAGCCTTAGGTAAATTTTTCTGAGAAGTGAGATAAAAAAGCAAGTGTGCGTTTATTAACATGTGTCACGGGTTCTCCCTATGGTAGGCTCTCAGCAACTGGGCGGAGCTTATGCTCAGCTATATTTATACCTTTGGTTGTGACGTCACTACTCATCAGCCAATTAGACACTCCTGCACATCACGTGATGTCGAGGTTTCTGCCATTGGCTACCGCCATATCACGTGATATTTCTGGCGCGGTGTCATTGGCTACCGCCGGCCAGCGTGAACGAAATATTTCTATCATTACCATTATGTTTCATTAATGATCGTACGTTAGTGCACATTTCCGTAGGTAGTCTGGACCCCATTGCTAATGCTAACCGTATAACATACGGTAATTATTTTCATTGTTATCATCATATTTTATTAATGACAAGACTTTGGTACGCATTGTAAGACTGCTTATCGCCCGGTGAGCAATACCCGACATTGTTTTACCCGGGTACCCGTCTAGATACTCACTCCGCAGGACAGCATGAACGATATATTTATAATCATTATCTCCATATTTCATTAACTATCGCACATTGGTAAACATTATCCATACTCTAAGAGTTTAGACATTAAATATTTTTCACCGTAATCCCGCACATCTGTACTCTCTACACCAAAATGGGTGCCTGAAAATATAATAAGAAATACCCGTGAAAATTACCCGGATACCTTCACTTGTCCCGGGTACCCGTCTCGATCTTCAGTACTCAACTACCCGGGTAGCTACCCGGGTACCCGCCCGTCCCTACAGGCTGCCGTGGGAACGGTGTTGATTCAGCAAGCATGGTGCCGCTGGCCGCTTCTGTCCCGGGAGAAGCCGGGGCAGATCAGAGCGGGCGGCGAACGAGAGCACAGGACTTCTCGGAGTGTGCGTACGACTTACGACTCGTCCACAAAATACTGTAACTATTCTGTGAATATATTTAAAAAGCAATACAACCATTTAATCAACCAGAGAGAGAGAGAGTAAATAAGTGAACTCAAAGTGAACTTAACGGCTCCGCTCGGCCAACACATACTAACCCACATCACTTAACTAAAAGGCTATTGTGTTGTCTCACGACTTCTATCAACTGGAGAAAGCAGGCAACGGTACACCGGACCTGACGTGAGATAACAGTTCGCGCCTTAATCAAAAACACAAAAAAAACAGCTAACAAAAAGGCTAACACACTATTCACTTGAGACCTGATATCATCTCTAATTTCCTCCTTCAGATTCTTGACATCACTCTTGATCTCCTCTAAGGCCTCAGTGGTTTTAGTTTCCAGGGCATCCATACGTCTTTCTACTTTATCCTGTCTCTTGGATGTGTTGGTTACTTGTTTGAACAATTTCCCCGCAACAATATCGCATTTGGTACAATACCAGTGAATCTTACTTACTTGATTGCTGCTCAGGAAATTATACACTGCCTCAGTGACCTCCTCACACTTTATGTGGTGCCACATTTCACATAGTTCACAGCCTAGAGCCTTGTCTTCCTCACCAACCTTAACCTTACAGACTGGGCATGTGTCTGTTTGTTTATCTGCGTCGCTATCGTCTGCCCCTGTCAGCTGATCATCCCCGCCCCCAGCTGCAAGGCTTGTTTTGCCAGATCCAACAGTATCCTTGGTTTTTGTGCCCGCCTTCTTACTAGACGGATTATTCTTCGAACGATTCATTCTTCTGGCAATATTACTATTGGAGAATTCCTTCACTTTTACAGAGCTCTCACGGGCACGTCCACCCTCGACCACGACCATGGACCCTAGGCCGCCGGTGTGTGGAGGAAAAGAGAACAAGGAAAGAACGAGGACAACAGCAACACACTCAGCTTCCGCAAAGGTTGGGGCTGCCTCACCTGCAGGGCTGGACAGCAGCATGAGTGGCCAGGACAAGCAGGAGCAGACTGCTGCAGGGGGCAGGAGGGTCAGTGGTCACCAGATGAAGCAACTTGCTGCTGGCAACTCCAGCAACAAAGGAGAGAGGAAGTTTGTGTGTCTGGAGTGTGGAAAAGAATTAACCACATGGCATGGCCTCAGATATCACAACCTTACACACACTGGTGTGAAGAACTATGAATGTAAGGAATGTGGGAAAAAATTCATCCTGAAGAGTACCCTTGATACACACACCCTTATACACACTGGTGTAAAGAACTATGAATGTAAGGAATGTGGGAAACAATTCATCCGGAAGAGTCACCTTGATACACACACCCTTACACACACTGGTGTGAAGAACTATGAATGTAAGGAATGTGGGAAACTATTCACCCTGAAGGGTAACCTTGATACACACACCCTTACACACACTGGTGTGAAGAACTATGAATGTAAGGAATGTGGGAAAAAATTCATCCGGAAGAGTACCCTTGATACACACACCCTTACACACACTGGTGTAAAAAGTCATGAGTGTGAAGAGTGCGGGAAGAGGTTCAGTGTGAAGCAGGCACTCAATCGACATGTCTTCAGGCACTATGGCCTTAGAGAGTTCAAGTGTGATGTTTGTGGAAAGCTCTTTAAGACAAGGGATGACATTGCCAGGCACATGAAGATCCACTTCTGAAGTGTGTCTGCCTACAGTAGTTATAGTGACCAAGGTAGGGAAGGGGATGGGAGGGAGAGGAAGGGAAGGCTGCAGTAGGGAAGGGAAGGCTAGCCCAAGAACGGGAAGGGAAGGAAAGGGAAGGAAGAGCAAGGGAAGGAAATCCCAAGAAAGGAAAAGGGAGAGTAATGTGGTGTGGCTGGGTGTGGTGTGGTGTGGCTGGGTATGGTGTATGGTGTGGCTGGGTATGGTGTGTGGTGTGACTGGGTGTGGTGTGTGGTGCGGCTGGGTATGGTGTGGTGTGTGGTGGGGCTGGGTGTGGTATGGTGTGGTGTGGTGTGTGGTGAGGCTGGGTGTGGTGTGTGGTGTGGCTGGGTGTGGTGTGATGTGGTGGGGCTGGGTATGGTGTGGTGTGGTGTGTGGTGCGGCTGGGTTTGGTGTGGTGTGGTGTGTGGTGCGGCTGGGTATGGTGTGGTGTGGTGTGTGGTGCGGCTGGGTATGGTGTGGTGTGGTGTGTCGTGCGGCTGGGTGTGGTGTGTGGTGCAGCTGGGTTTGGTGTGGTGTGTGGTGTGGCTGGGTATGGTGTGGTGTGGTGTGTGGTGCGGCTGGGTATGGTGTGGTGTGGCTGGGTATGGTGTGGTGTGGTGTGTGGTGTGGCTGGGTGTGGTGTGGTGTGGCAGGATTTCACTCAGCGACTTTTTTTTACCTCGCTGTTGGTGGTGTTTGCAGAAGGACAAGCAGGACCTGGACGGTGACATCATTATGAGGCTTGAGTACGGTCTCCTGAACTCCTCGTCCCTGGAGCTGATTGGTGAGTTGGCGACCCTGTTTTTTCTTTGTTCGCATGTCTCTCTGTTTCTATCTCTGGTTGTGGCTTTTAATTGATGGGTCTGTCTATGTCTGTGTCTCTGGTTGTTTTATTTGCTTCTCATTTTCTCTCTCTCTGTCTGGGTCTCTCTATGTCTTTGTCTGTCTCTGTTTTTCTCTCATTTTCTCTCCCTGTGTGTCTCTGTCTCTTTGGATGTTTTATTTGCTTCTCATTTTCTCTGTCTGTCTGTCTGTCTGTGTCTTTGTCTGTCTGTCTCTCTCTGGATTTCTGTAGCTTTTAGTGCTAATGGTTGTTTTATCTACTTCTCATTTTCTCTGTGTCTGTCTCTTTGGTAGTATTGCTTTCCTTCTCTTTCTCTACTTATCCCTGTTTCATTTTCCTCCGTTCTCATTTTTTGTTCTCTTTCTGTTCTTATGTCTTATTTTTTCACCGTTTTCCTTTCGTTCCCTTTCATTCTTTTCCTTTTTCATTTCTCTCTTCCTCTCCTTGTCTTAGTTTTCCCTTTTCATTTCTTCTTCTTCCTTTTGCTGTCTCATTTTCTGTGTGTCTGGCTCTCTGGATTTCTGTAGCTTTTATTTATTTATTTATTTTTACAACAAAGGAGACGGCTCAAGGGCAACAAAAAGTGCATAGAAAAAAAAGGCCCGCTACTCACCGCTGCCATAATAGACGAAAGTAAAGAGTGGCCAAGAGAGAGGTCAATTTGTGGTGGAGAGGTGTCTTGATAATGGCTGTTTTGTCTACTTCTCATTTGGTCTCTGTCTGTCTCTGTCTCTGGGTTTCTGTAGCTTGTAGTGATAGTTCTCTCTCTCTCTCTCTCTCTCTCAACCCGTGCACTCTCAACAGCGCGGAGATGGTGGTGAGCATAGCCAAGGGGCGCGAGGAGGAGGTGTGCAAAGTGGACGTGCAGACCGAGGTGGCGTTCCTGGATGGGTGAGTCCGAGGGGGATGGGAGGAGAATGTGCGTTAAGATGCGATTGGTTCAGCTGCGTCAAAGTTCTCAAGCTCTGTTCAAGTCTTCCATCCTCAAACTTCACTTGTAATCTTGTCTTAACCTCACTTTCCAGCAATAACAGTTAACTCTGAGGGGGATGGAATGCTAATGTGTGTTAAGATGCCATCAGGTAAGCTGCGTCAAAGTTCTGAAGCTCTGTTCAAGTCTTCCATCCTCAAACTTTCTCTTGTCTTAACCTCACTTTCCAGGAATAACAGTTCGCACTGAGGGGGATGGGATGCGAATGTGTGTTAAGATGCGATCAGTTAAGCTGTGTCAAAGTTCTGAAGCTCTGTTCAAGTCTTCAAACTTCACTTATAATCTTGTCTTAACCTCACTTTGCAACAATAACAGTTCGGTCATCATAGGCAAGATCAACCGGCTTGAGGTGACAGCAAGCAACAAGGGGGAACACGTGTACCTCCCCAGCCTAATGGTGAGCCTGGCGCCGCCCCTCGTGGTCTTCCAGCCTCCTCACCAGTGCATCTTCCACTCCTCCGAGCTTGTGTATAACTTGACCAACCCTCTGAAGAGCAGTGCTGAGGTGAGTGAGGGAAGGGAACGGAAGGGAAGGGAGAGGAAAGGAGGGAAGGCTGAGAAAGGGAAGGGAAGGGAAGGTCAAGGAAGGAAAGGGAAGGTCAAGGAAGGAAAGGGAAGAGAGAGGAAAGGAAATTGAAGAGAGGAGAAGGGAACGGAAGGTCAAGGAAGGGAGCGGAAGGGATGGAAAGGGAAAGGAAAGGATAGGGAAGGGAAGAGAGAGGAAAGGAAAGGGAAGGGAAGGTCAAGGATGGAAAGGAAAGGATAGGGAAGGGAAGGGAAAGAATCAGAATCAGAAACTTTATTTCCATTTTATACAATGGTTATTCTTTACAGGCTTAAAACTATAGTGTGTTCCCCCCCCCCCCAGGCGGGGACTCCGAGGCAGGGTGAAGGTGCGCCATTTTGAAATTTGGGAAAAGATGTCTACATAGTTTGTCTATTTTTGATCTGTTGTCTGTCTGGAAAGCTGGATTTTCTTATAGCCTTCTCAAACTAATGCTTCCTCTACATAGTTTGTCTATTTTTGATCTGTTGTCTGTCTGGAAAGCTGGATTTTCTTATAGCCTTCTCAAACTAATGCTTCCTCTACATAGTTTGTCTATTTTTGATCTGTTGTCTGTCTGGAAAGCTGGATTTTCTTATAGCCTTCTCAAACTAATGCTTCCTCTACATAGTTTGTCTATTTTTGATCTGTTGTCTGTCTGGAAAGCTGGATTTTCTTATAGCCTTCTCAAACTAATGCTTCCTCTACATAGTTTGTCTATTTTTGATCTGTTGTCTGTCTGGAAAGCTGGATTACCTCATGTCATTAGAATGCAATTGATACCTTTTCTTGGCCTTTGGAAAGAGTTGATGTGAGGGGAAGTGTTGAGGATGCCCGCCTACAGTCCTTGCTGAGCAGTTTCTGTGTCTTTCAGAGCGTGTGAAGCAGTTTGCCAACCTGGTCCTGGCCCTCATGATGCTGTTCGCCAGGTACAATCACTGGATGGTGGGCGACAAGTTTGAGACTCGCCCCCTCACTGGTAATTATGCCCCGTTGTCATTTTTCCTTCTCTCTGTTCAGGGGCAGGACCTAGTGTTTTTTATGCCTTTTTTGTTTTATTGCCCTTGAACTCTAAAAGATAAAACTACATAACCTCCCCTAACCTAACCTTACCTTACGTCTCCTAACTAAACCTATCCTCCCCTAGCCTACCTTAACCTAACCCCCCTTACCTCCCCTCCCCTCCCCCCCCAGGTGTTCTTCATGCTAACCTGCTGGCTCATCGCTGAGTACCAAATCCACCGGAAGGAGAAGATGGACAAGGCGGCGGCAGCGGCCAAGAAGTCACCCGCCGCAGCTGCCGAAGGGAAGGACGGAGGAACAGCCGCCAACTCCATCGCTGGCGGCTCCACGTCTACTCTCGTCTCCTCCTCCGCCTCCTCCTCCTCTCAACATGGACGGTCGAAAAAGGATGTTTAGTGTGGAGGTGTTTGATTGGGGTATGTGGGTTGGTGTTTATAATTTCATTTGTGTGTGTGTGTGTGTGTGTGTGTGTGTGTGTGTGTGTGCTACCCTTCCCTCCCTCCCTCACCCCAATGTTTGTCTCTAGGTGTTTGTAGGCGATAAGATGACCTTTCAACACACCTTCTTTCTTTCCTTTATTCTTTCCCTCTTTACAACGTTATTGTAAGTATACGTAACCTTAAACTAATGAAATACAAGTTACGTGAATCCTACCCTCGAGATATGTTATTTTGATCTCTGTACGTATAGGCAAGATTACGTCTCTTAAACTAACGATATATAAGTTATGTCAACCTTAACCTGCGAGGTGTTTGTATAAGTAACCTCAATTCACTGGTATGTTTGTATAAGTAACCTCAATTCACTGGTATGTTTGTATAAGTAACCTCAATTCACTGGTATGTTTGTTTAAGTAACCTCAATTCATTTCATATGTTGTATGTTACAGTGATCTCTGTATGTATAGGGAAGATTACATCCTTTAAACTAGCAAAATATAAGTTACGCCAACCTTACCTACGAGATGTTTGTATAAATAACCTCATTTCATTTCATATGTTACCTTGATCTGTATGTATAGGGAAGATTACGTCATTTAAACCGATGGAATATAATTTGTCAACCTTACGAGATGTTTCTATAAGTAACTTCAATTCACGCTTTGATCTCTGTACGTCGAGGCAAGGTTACATCAGCCCAGCACTCACTGTTTGCTTATTTCTCGTCTTTACGTAGACGTAACATTACGATCCTTGTATTGTTGTAGGACCTGTGTTGTGGAGAGGAAGTATTGCTGTAGGACTTGTGTTATGGAGAGGAAGTATTGCTGCAGGACTTGTGTTGTGGAGAGGAAGTATTGCTGTAGGACTTGTGTTGTGGAGAGGAAGTATTGCTGTAGGACTTGTGTTATGGAGAGGAAGTATTGCTGTAGGACTTGTGCTGTGGAGAGGAAGTATTGCTGCAGGACTTGTGTTGTGGAGAGGAAGTATTGCTGTAGGACTTGTGTTGTGGAGAGGAAGTATTGCTGTTGGACTTGTGTTGTGGAGAGGAAGTATTGCTGTTGGACTTGTGTTGTGGAGAGGAAGTATTGCTATAGGACTTGTGTTGTGGAGAGGAAGTATTGCTGTAGGACTTGTGTTGTGGAGAGGAAGTATTGCTGCAGGACTTGTGTTGTGGACAGACAAACAACATAATATAATCTTATAAGGGAAGTAAGAGTGTTATAAAAATTGCAACAGTTTGTCAGAAAGGCCTATTTTTAACCCCTTGACTGTGGATTTCCTACAAGAAGACATCACCAAGCTTTAGGAGTGGAACAAAAAGTGGCTGCTACAATGCAATGAGGAAAAATGTAAAGTCCTGATCCTTGGGAGGGGATATCCAGCACACCAATACCACATGGGAAACACTCCACTATCCACCACAGAGGCAGAGAAAGACCTGGGAGTGTATGTTACCAGGCTACCAGTGAAGGGATATCCAGCACACCAATACCACATGGGAAACACTCCACTATCCACCACAGAGGCAGAGAAAGACCTGGGAGTGTATGTTACCAGGCAACCAGTGAAGGAATATCCAGCACACCAATACCACATGGGAAACACTCCACTGTCCACCACAGAGGCAGAGAAAGACCTGGGAGTGTATGTTACCAGGCTACCAGTGAAGGGATATCCAGCACACCAATACCACATGGGAAACACTTCACTATCCACCACAGAGGCAGAGAAAGACCTGGGAGTGTATGTTACCAGGCTACCAGTGAAGGGATATCCAGCACACCAATACCACATGGGAAACACTTCACTATCCACCACAGAGGCAGAGAAAGACCTGGGAGTGTATGTTACCAGGCTACCACTGAAGGGATATCCAGCACACCAATACCACATGGGAAACACTCCACTATCCACCACAGAGGTAGGGAAAGACCTGGGAGTGTATGTTACCAGACTACCACTGAAGGGATATCCAGCACACCAATACCACATGGGAAACATGCTAATATCCACCACAGAGGCAGAGAAAGACCTGAAAGTGTATTTTACCAGGCTACCAGTGAAGGGATATCCAGCACACCAATACCACATGGGAAACACTCCACTATCCACCACAGAGGCAGAGAAAGACCTGGGAGTGTATGTTACCAGGCTACCACTGAAGAGATATCCAGCACACCAATACCACATGGGAAACACGCCAATATCCACCACAGAGGCAGAGAAAGACCTGGGAGTGTATGTTACCAGGCTACCAGTGAAGGGATATCCAACACACCAATACCACATGGGTAACACTCCACTATCCACCACAGAGGCAGAGAAAGACCTGGGAGTGTATGTTACCAGGCTACCAGTGAAGGGATATCCAACATACCAATACCACATGGGAAACACTCCACTATCCACCACAGAAGCAGAGAAAGACCTGGGATTATATGTTACCAGGCTACCAGTGAAGGGATATCCAGCATACCTATACCACATGGGAAACACTCCAATATCCACCTCAGAAGCAGAGAAAGACCTGGGAGTGTATGTTACCAGGCTACCACTGAAGGGATATCCAGCACACCAATACCACATGGGAAACACTCCACTATCCACCACAGAGGCAGAGAAAGACCTGGGAGTGTATGTTACCAGGCTACCAGTGAAGGGATATCCAGCACACCAATACCACATGGGAAACACTCCACTATCCACCACAGAGGCAGAGAAAGACCTGGGAGTGTATGTTACCAGGCTACCACTGAAGGGATATCCAGCACACCAATACCACATGGGAAACACGCTAATATCCACCACAGAGGCTGTCATGGCAGGTGTGGGGCTTTCAGGGCAGGTGTGAGGATGTCAGGGCAGGTGTGGGATTGTCAGGCCAGGTGTGGGGCTGTCAGGGCAGGTGTGGTGTCATCAGTGCAGGTTTGGGGTCGTCAGGGTAGGTGTGGGGCCATCATGGAAGGTGTTGGATCGTCAGTGCAGGTGTGGGGCTTTCAAAGCAGGTGTGAGGATGTCAGGGCAGGTGTGGGATTGTCAGAGCAGGTTTGGGGCTGTCAGGGCAGGTGTGGTCTCGTCAAGGCAAGTGTGGGTGTGTCAGGGCTGGTGTTGTGTCATCAGTGCAGGTTTGGGGTCTTCACGGTAGGTGTGGGCCCATCATGGGAGGTGTTGGATCATCACAGCAGGTGTGGGACTGTGAGGGCAGATGTGGGGCCGTACGTCAATGCAGGTGTGGGGTTGTCAAGGCAGGTGTGGGGCCGTATATCACGGCAGGTGTGGGGCTGTCAAGGCAGGTGTGGGACTGTCAGGGCAGGTGTGGGACTGTCAAGGCAGGTGTGGGGCTGTCGATCAGGGCAAGTGTGGGATCGTCAGGGCAGGTGTGGGGCCGTCATGGCAGGTGTGGGACTGTCAGGGCAGGTGTGATCGAGGTTGTCAGGGCAGGTGCGCGCGATTGTCATGGCAGGTGTGGGGCCATCATTGCTGGTGTGGGACTGTTAGAGCAGGTGTTGGGCCATCATGGCAGGTGGTGAGCGATCATGGCAGGTGTGGGACTGTCATGGCAGGTGTGGGGCCATCATGGCAGGTGTGGGACTGTCAGGGCAGGTGTTGGGCCATCATGGCAGGTGTGGGACTGTCAGGGCAGGCGTGGGACTGTCAGGGCAGGTGTTGGGCCATCACGGCAGGTGTGGGACTGTCAGGGCAGGTGTTGGGCCGTCACGGCAGGTGTGGGACTGTCATGGCAGGTGTGGGGCCGTCATGGCAGGTGTGGGACTGTCAGGGCAGGTGTTGGGCCGTCATGGCAGGTGTGGGACAGTCAGGGCAGGTGTGGGGCCATCATGGCAGGTGTGGGACTGTCAGGGCAGGTGTTGGGCCGTCATGGCAGGTGTGGGACAGTCAGGGCAGGTGTGGGGCCGTCATGGCAGGTGTGGGACTGTCAGGGCAGGTGTTGGGCCGTCACGGCAGGTGTGGGACTGTCAGGGCAGATGTTGGGCCGTCACGGCAGGTGTGGAACTGTCAGGGCAGGTGTTGGGCCGTCAGGGCAAGTGTGCGATCGTGAGGGCAGGTGTGGCCGTGTAGGGCCGTCATGGCAGGTGTGGGACTGTCCAGGCAGGTGTGGGGCCGTCATGGCAGGTGTGTGACTGTCAGGGCAGGTACGTGTTGGGCGGTCATGGCAGGTGTGTGACTGTCAGGGCAGGTGTGGGGCATTCGGGGCAGGTGTGCGATCGTCAGCGCAGGTGTGGGGGCATCAGGGCAGTTGTGGGGCCGTCATGGCAGGTGTGGGACTGTCAGGGCAGCTAGGTGTGGGGCCATCACGGCAGGTGTGAGATCGTCAGGGCAGGTGTGGGGCCATCAGGGCAGGTGTGGGGCCATCAGGGCAAGTATACGATCGTCAGGGCAAGTGTGCAATCGTCAGGGCAGGTGTGGGGCCATCAGGGGAAGTGTGGGGCCATCAGGGCAGGTGTGTGATCGTCAGGGCAGGTGTGGGGCCATCAGGGGAAGTGTGGGGCCATCAGGGCAGGTGTGTGATCGTCAGGGCAGGTGTGGGGCCATCAGGGCAAGTGTGGGGCCATCAGGGCAGGTGTGATCGTCAGGGCAGGTGTGGGGCCATCAGGGCAGGCGTGGGGCCATCAGGGCAGGATTGGGGCCGTCAGGGCAGGTGTGGGGCCATCAGGGCAGGTGTGGGGCCATCAGGGCAGGATTGGGGCCGTCAGGGCAGGTGTGGGGCCATCAGGGCAGGTGTAGCGCCATCAGGGCAGGTGTAGCGCCATCAGGCCAGGTGTGGGGCCATCAGGGCAGGTGTGGGACCATCAGGGCAGGATTGGGGCCATCAGGGCAGGTGTGGGGCCATCAGGGCAGGTGTGGGGCTGCCAGGGAAGGCGTGTGCATGGGGCCGTCAGGGCAGGTGTGTTGCCGTCATGGGGCCTTCCTGTGGTCAGGGGCCGTCTGTCTTGCCCATAATTCCGCCCCAACCTTACCTATGACACACACCCGTGTAAGGCATTGTGCTGCCAAAACATGTGTGTGTATTGTACGCAGGAAATGACGACCCCCCCAACCTTACGTACCCTTATACCCGTATAATGCACTGCACTGCCAGATTCGTGTTGCCTTGGGTACCTGGCTATACAGTAACCAGCAGATAACATTATTTCGTCTGATGTGGAAATATATTTACAAGTTGTATCGTTTGTGGTCCAATGTAGCGTGTTCGAGGCTCGTGTGTGTAGCAGAATTATAAAGTTCCAGTTGGCAACGCTGCCAGGTGACAGGTTAGCTTTGAATGCACCAAGGTATGCGGCGGTGGAAGCTTTGAGGGGTGATATATGGGGTGGAGCACCTTTAGGGAAAGATTTAGGAAGGCTACCCTTAGATACAAAGTCAGACTGGAACGAATGGATGACGCGAGGCTGGCACGGAAGGTTTACTTGTGGAGTGTGCATGAGAGCAAATGGATTAAGAACTGCATGAGAATGGTTGGTGACAGTGGTATGCGAGTCAGGTGGGTGAGCAGAGAGGAAGGGAGGCGTTTCTTTGAATGGAAGGTGACTGACAGCAACAGTGAGGATCTAGAATGGGATGCGAGAAAGTGGAAGAGAGAGATAGACAGTGCAGTGAAAGGTGACGGTCTGAGGAGGTGGAAGCATGCGATGGAGCGAAAGACTACTTTGGAGTGGTACAGGGAAAAGGAAGCCCCGCAGTGTGTCAGCTGGTATGATGGAAGCCTGGGTGGTGATCTCTTCCAAGCTCGAGCGCAGTGTATGAATGTGAATGCAAGAAATTACAGGTGGTCTGAGTCCCGCAGCAAAGTGTGTCAGATGTGTGACAGGGGTGTGGATGAAACTGTCGTGCATGTGATACTGGTGTGTGGGAGGTACCGGAGAGAAAGGACGGAGATGATGAGGGTGGCACTGAGTGAGATGGGCTGGGATGTGAATGGGAGGATTGCAGGAACAGAGAGGGAATGGATGCTGCTGCTGCTGGGACTGAGTGATGAAGCAAATGATAGAATTATAGAAGCCATGAAGAGTTTTCTGGAAAAGATGTGGTGTGCAAGGAATAGGGAATTGGAAGATGTGTAATGGATACTGCTTGTTTTGTTTTATTTTTACAGGTTGTGTCGATGCGAAGGCCTGACTCTCCAACGGGTCACCTGTACAGCAAGAGCAAGAGCAAGAGAGCACACGCCGCATCCCTTCTGGCCCTGCCCAACCAGCCCCCTAAAACACCCCAGAAGAAGAAGACGACGAAGGCTCCACACCCACGGGCCAGCGCTGGGGACCTGCTGGCCAGCGACACCCTCAGCCCCAACACTGCCAGGACAACACCTCCACCACCGCCGCCGGGAAGTCTTAACCTTCTCATGCAGCAGAAGTAGGTAAGCTGTCCTGCACAAGACAGGCCGCCCTCCACTCATAAGAACATAAGAACATAGGGAAACTGCAAGAGGCCGGGTGGCCTACACAGGGCAGCTCCAGAATCCCCCCCACTACTCACGATGGGTGAGGTGTAGTTACAGGGGTTACAGGTAGAGGCTTGATCCTCGTTATACCGGCGGTACTAGGCACGCATCCAGTACCCCGTCACCCTACTGCACCCACACCTCACTGCCACCTGTCGTCCTCGTCCATGTAGCTATCCAGGGTTAAGATTCGTTTTAGGTCCGTGCCAGTATCTCATTACCTACCTTATGAAACATCAGTATCTCTTCATATATCTTGTCTACAAACCTTCAACAGTCATGGAAACGCTTTGAAAATCCAATTCAAGGACTTTTTTTTTACTCTTGAAAATAGGGGATAATGTTTACGGAAGCGCGTCGCCTCCTCTGGCGACGGTGCAGCCGGTGTTGCGATAAATACCTCCTCGCTGAAATAAGTCACATTAGTTACGTTAGTAGGTCGTAAAGTTTGGTTGGAGTAGTTTAAATATGCTCCCCGACCCTAAACCCTCTGCGAGCTATTTTACGGCTGCGGCGGCTGGAGCGTCGCCGCGGCCAGCACCAGGAGGCGACGCGCTTCCGTAAACATTATCCCCTATTTTCAAGAGTAAAAAAAGGCCTTGAATTGTATTTTGAAAGCGTTTCCATGACTGTTGAAGGTTTGTAGAAAAGATATATGAAGAGATACTGAGGTTTCTTAAAGTAGATTATGAGATACTGGCACGGACCTAATACAAATCTTTACCCTATCCAGTCTACTCTTAAAACAAGCTATCGTCCCTGCACTAACTATGTGATTGCTGAGTCTATTCCATTCCCCCACCACCCTATTACTAAACCAATGCTTGCCTATATCTCCTAAATCTATACTTTTCTAATTTAAATCCATTACTGCGAGTTCTATCCTGCTGGCTAATTCTCAGTACTTTACTTATATCGCCTTTGTTGTAACCCTTGACCCATTTGAATACTTCTATCAGATCTCCCCGCACTCTTCGGCTCTCTAGTGAATGTAAGTTTAGATGTTTCAGCCTATTTTGATATGGGAGGTTCCTCAGCCCCTTGAATCATCTTGGTCATCCTCCTCTGAACTGATTCTAGCAAGTTGATGTCCATTCTGTAGAGGCAGCTCCTTTGACCCTAAGCTCCCGTGTATCTAACCCCACCTAATATCGTTGTCCATGAATTTATCTAGTCTATTTTTGAATGTGACAATTGTATTGGCACTCACCACGTGACTGCTAAGCCTATTCCACTCATCCACCACCCTGTTTGTAAACCAATTTTTGCCTGTGTCCCTGTTGAATCTGAATTTATCCAGTTTAAACCCATTACTTCGTGTCCTACCCGGTTCTCTTACCAACAAAACCTTATGAATGTCTCCTTTATTAAAGCCCTTCATCCATTTATAAACCTCGATCATGTCTCCATGCACCCTTCGCCTTTCTAGAGAATGCAAGTTTAACTGTTTGAGTCTTTCCTCGTATGGCAAGTTTCTCAACCCCTGAATCATCTTAGTCATCCTCCTCTGCACCGATTCTAACATTTTGATATCCATTCTATAGTAAGGTGACCAGAACTGAACTGCATAGTCAAGATGAGGTCTAACTAATGCTAAATATAGTTTGAGGAAGACTTCGGCGCTTTTGTTGCTTACGCTCCTTGAAATAAATCCCAGTACCCTATTTGCTCGATTTCTAGCTTGAATGCATTGTGCCCTTGGACGGAGATCAGAGCTCACTAAGACCCCTAAATCCCTCTCGCACCCAGACCTGCTTATGAGAGTGTCATTTAAGCAATAGTTATGTGAGGGGTTGTTCCTACCTACACTCAGAATACTGCACTTCCCTACATTGAACTCCATATGCCATTTATCCACCCGGTCATACAATCTGTTGAGTTCACCCTGGAGAATACTAGCGTCCTGATCCGACTCAATTACTCTACCAATCTTGGTATCATCTGCAAATTTACTAACATCACTACCATAGCTGGGCACGATAACAGAAAACCTTATTCCCGATAACCGATAACTGATAATGAAAAACCTTAACGGTGATAACCGATATTCGATAAATGGAGACACAAATATAGGCGATAACCGATACCCGATATAAATCCACAATTCCGATACTAGCTTGTGATAAGTCCGATAGGCGAAAACGATAGTATATTGATATTTCAAATAAAAAACATAGATGAAATCAAATTTTCATTATCCGTATTTTAGAAAACTTACAAAACCTGAAAACCACACGACACGCATATATGGACGGTAATACTAGAACGTTGAGTTGTGAATGTACTCAACCAGAACCAGTGTTGTGTACAGTCTCACAAAACTTTAAACTATATTAAGAGTTGCTGGAAGGCTGAATCAGACATAGTATTGACCATCCTCGCTGTTTCTAGAACGACACTCGATCTGTACGAGTTGTATTTATATGTACAGAGTGTCATTTTAGAAACAGCGAGGATGGTGGTGATCTATGTTTAATTCAGCTTTCCAGCAACTCTTAATGTGTTAAAAAGCTTTGTGAGACTGTACAGGTCTACACTTACTGGTCGGAGCATGCGCAGTTCACGAGAGACCAGTGTTTGTAAACAAAAGCGCCAGATTTTGACGATGGGACACCAAATAACACAACACCGGGTGCCTTCAATACCATGGCATGCTCACAAACGAATATGGAATATCAAATTTGAGGCAGTGAATAATCATTCTGGGGGCAAAGTTAAATGATTTTGCTCTTTAATATATTCCTTTTTTGAGTAACATAAAAAATAACCTAGTGTTTTAATTTTGATGATCTAAGTATGAAATCTCTTCACCGAAGATATTTCATGTTCCGAAGTTTTTTCATACAACACCGGGCCACGCATGCACAGTAGGGAGACAACGTTTTTTTTTTTTTTTCTGAGGCGGGAAAAAGTAGCGATTATTGCTAGTTTGCTTACAAAAGTAACGAAGATACCGATATATATTTAAATAAGTAGCGGATGGCCGATAACCCGACTTTATTACTTGCCTGGTAATGATTATATCCCTCAACTTATCGCCATCCCCGCCCTCGTACACCTGAACCCTTTCCGGTATAGTCGTTCGATCCTCCTGTGTGAATACTGAAAGGAAGTAGTCGTTCAACAATGTGCTCATATTTTCGTAATTTTCTACTAGCTCCCCTGTGTTTGTTTTCAGCGGTCCAATTTTCTCCCGTTTTTTTGTTCTATACATCTGAAAGAAGCCCTTAGGATTACTTTCCGCCTCATTTGGTACTTTGATCTCATAGTTCCTTTTTGCTATCCTGGTGTTTTTCTTAACTAATCTAGATAGTTCGACGCATCGCCCCTGAGATGTGTTTCACCATTCTTTATTTTCTGATAAATTCCCTTCTTTAATCCAATCTCGTGTTTTAGTCCACGAGTCATCCACTTAGGATCATTGTTTTCTTTTCTAAGTGTTCACTGTGGTATATGCTGTCCTTGCCCCTCTACTATAACTCTAACTAAATTATTGTAAGACATTTCTACCTGGTTCTCCTGGCTCTCCAATCTGCAGTTCTGGCCCTCATGAATTCCTAAATTATCCCAGTTTACCCTTTCAAGATGTCTTCGAAGCCCCTTGTAATTTGCTCTTCTGAAATCTGGCACTAACACTGGGTTTGGTTCGCTGGTTACCGCCATAGCTGGGCACGATAACAGAAAACCTTATTCCCGATAACTGATAATGAAAAACCTTAATGGCGATAACCGATATTCGTTAACTAGAGACACAAATATAGGTGATAACCGATAACCGATACCCGATATAAATCCACAATTCTGATACTAGCTAGCGATAAGTCTGATAGGCAAAAACGATACTATATTGATATTTCAGATAGAACATTGATGAATTCAAATTTTCGTTATCTGTATTTTAGGAAACTTACAGAACCTTAAAACCACACGTTGACACGTACATATGGACGGTAATACTAGAAATGCCTGAACCGGTGTTGTGTTATTTGGCGTCCCCACCGTCAAAAATTGTTTATAAACACTGGTCTCTCATGAACGGTGCATGCTCAAACCAGCAAGCGTAGACCTGTACAGTCTCACAAAGCTTTTAAACCGTAATAAAGAGTTGCTGGAAGGCTGAATCAGACATATAGTACCACTACCACCATCCTCGCTGTCACTAGAACGGCACTCTGTACGAGTTGTATTTATATGTACAGAGTGTACGTCGTTCTAGAAACAGCGAGGATGGTGGTACTGTATGTTTGATTCAGCTTTCCAACAACTCTTAATGGGTTAAAAAAACATTGTGAGACTGTACAGGTCTAAACTTAATGGTCTGAGCATGCGCAGTTCACGAGATCTCGACCAGTGTTTGTAAACAAGAGCGCCAGCTTTTGACGATGGGACACCAAATAACACAACACCGGGTGCCTTCAATACCATGGCATGGTCACAAACGAATATGGAATATCAAATTTGAGGCAGTGAATAATCATTTTGGGGGCAAAGTTAAATGATTTTTCTCTATGATATATTGATTTTTGAGTAGCATAAAAAAATAACCTAGTGTTTTAATTTTCATGATCTAAGTATGAACTCTCATCACCGAAGATATTTCATACCCGAAGTTTTTCATACAACACCGGCCACGCATGCGCAGTAGGGAGGAGACAACGTTTTTTCTGAGAGGCGGAAAAAAAGTAGCGATTATAGCTAGTTTGGTTACAAAAGTAACGAAGATACCGATATATATTTAAATAAGTAGCGGATGGTCGATAATCCGATTTTGTTATCTGCGATAAAGTATCGCGATAACGCCCAGCTATGGTTACCGCCCAGTCTAAGCTAAAACAAACCGTTCTGTGGTCACTATTTCCTAACTCTCCGCCCACCTCCAACTCACGTAGCAAGTTCCCATTATTGGTTAGGACTAAGTCTAATATGTTATCTCCTCTGGTAGGCTCAGTAACTACCTGCTTAAGGAAATTATCTTGTATAACTTCAAGAAAGTCCTCGGCTTCCAGGTCACCCACTAGGTCTTCCCAGTCTATATTCCTATAAATAAAGTCCCCCATTACGCAGACATTTCTACTCCTACTCGCCCTGCCAATCTCCTGTAGTAATATACTCGTGTCCTGCCTGTTAAGGCTGGGTGGCCTGTACATAACTCCTAGAGTTAGTTTTTCTTTCCCTTTGTAAACGTCCACCCAAACTGATTCTGAATCCATGTTAGTTTTGACTGAATTGTCATCTAAACATTTAAGTGAGTCTTTAACATATAGCGCAACTCCGCCTCCCTTTCTGCCCCTTCTGTCTTTGTGAAACATCTGATAACCCGTTATTTCAAATTCTGATGTTAAATTTCTATTGGCAGTGTCTATCCATGTCTCAGTGATCGCTATTATGTCAAAATTTTCTGAACAAGCTTCACCCCTTAGTAAGTCTATCTTGTTTCTGAGGCTCCTGCTGTTAGTATAGAAGATTCTTAGCCCGCCCTCTGTTACTCCCCTATAATTACTTCTAAGCTGCCTATTTATATTATGAGCTAGATGTCCTCTTCCATTACTCCTCCCATTGCTCCCATTACTCCTTCCCCCCTCGCCTATACTAAAAAATCCCTCAGGGTACCATGTGCTCGCTCAAGGGAGTCTGAGAGAGCCTCAACACCCTTGAACGTCAAGTGTATCCTGTCACGGGCGTAGAGGGCGTCGTTGCCAAAAAAGAGGTCCCAATTGTCGACGAACAGCCACCCATTGTGCTCGCAGTGCTCAGCAAGTCTGCTGTTCACTGCTATCGCCCTGGACAGCCATCCATCGCCAACGCCCCTCCTTGGCAGAATGCCACACACTACTGGCGACCCACCAGCGTCACGTATCCTGCCTAACAATTCTCTAAAACGCCTGAGAAGGTCCTCACTTGGCACACGAGAAACCGTTTCCGCCACAGCTGAGAAAGACAATGGGGTTCGATCCCTCGCTTGCAATACACGCCTCAATCCTGTCTGATATATGGCCCACCCCTGCCCCTGGGAAACACACCCTCGTCCTGTTCTTATCCTTGGAGCAAAAATACCTGTCAACATAACGAACCTGACTATCACCAACAATAAGAACCCGACGGTCACAGAAACTCACAGAAGAATTCCAGAAGAGGCTAACAAAGCCTGTGTCTCCGGTCTCTGTGTCTCCGTTCGGGTGGTCTCCGTGGTCGAGTTGTCTGGACCCGTGCCCAATATCAATGGCTACCATGTGCTCAAGTTTTTGTCTCTGATCTCCATGCCTTATCCAACCTATTTTCAAAGGTTTTAACTGATGGTGCACTCACTACTGCTTCAGGGAGGCCGTTCCAGATATCCACCACTCTATTACAGAATGAATATTTTCTTATATCTAACCTGGCACATTGTTTATATATCTTCTTACTATGTCCCCGTGTAGCTTGATAATTTTGATCCATGAAGAGGCCGCTGCATATGTCACTGTCGTACACTCCATTCATGATCTTGAACAATTCTATCATATCACCTCTTGATCGTCTGTATGACAGGGTTGGGAGGCCTAATTTCTGTAGTGGTTCTGGATATGACAAGTTCTTCAAGGTTGGTACCAATTTGGTGGCTCTTCTTTGAACTGCCTCCACTGCCTCAATGTCCATCTTCTTGCTCGGGGACCAGGCTTGGTTTGCATACTCTAGGTGTGGTCGAACTAAGGCAATAAACAATAACTTGAGTTCTGACTCATCCAGTGTCACAAATGTACGTCGGATCAGTCCGACCAATCCGTTAGCCTTATTGATTTTCCTTGCACGGTGTTCTTTAAACTTCAGCTCGCAATCAGTCCAAACTCCCAGGTCCTCTTCCACTGTGATGTCCCTTAGCTCCTCCCTCATGTTGCATGTGACCTTTTCTTCATTTGATGTTCCTAGCCTCATAGCACTGCACTTTTCAGGGTGGAACTCCAACAACCACTTCCCCGACCAATGTTGCATCCTGTAGAGATCTTCCTGCAGTCTAACACAGTCCTCTCTCTTACCAGTTTGTCTCGATAACTGATGACTGCGTATTTTGAGTAATTATCAAACCCAAAAGTCAGACCCACGTCTGCACCAAATAACTTTTTTCATATTGGTTACTTTATTCAATTAGCGCGAATTAAGTTAGCGCGACCGCGATCATCAACCTATTCGCGCTAAATGGGGCTCTACTGTATAATACAGAATGTGTCGTCGGCTGTAGGCATATGCAGGCACGGATATGGGGGTGGGGAGCCAGATGGCCCGGGCCCCCCCCAAAAAAATATTAGGATAACTAAAATATTTGAAATACCCATGAATTGAGAAAACATAAAATATATTTAGGATACCCCTAAGAAGCTAGAGAGCTGGGGAGCGAAGCCGGCCGCCGCTAGATAGCTCTGGACGCTGTCCTCCAAACTTTAAAAAATTCCTCCTCTATGGTTCCTTGGGCTTTGCTATGCGGAGGTGGACGGGATGCTCAGGCAAGATTTAAATTTTTTCGGTGTCTGATGTAATTTTTCACTCCTGCAGGGCCAGGGCACCGCGCTCTTATGGCCCCGCACTCATCTAACAATCTATATACTTGTACAGGGCCGTAGTACGCCGTACCTAGGGGGGGGGGGGAGGGGCTGGGAGTGTTGGACGACCCCCCCCCCCCATATCTGCTAAAATGTTCACTTTCTGAGAGAGTCAAAACGAAAACTGGTACCTTTCTGTTGCATTTCTGGAGAACTCAGGATTTTCTTTATTTATTTTCAGTATTTAAGTTCCGGAATCATATATTGAATATTATAGAGTAAGATTTAAAGGCCTAGGAAAAAATCTTTGTGACCTCATTCCTCACATGCAAGCAGAAAGTGAATTTTAGTGCAGGCCACTATCATCATTCGGCACTTGGAAGAGGAAATAAGGGAAGACTTCCTTTACCTCACCGGTAAAGGTTTAGCCTGGCTCCTTTTGCGCACCGTTGAAGACCTCGGATTGAACATGGCCAAGTGCAGGGGACTTGGTTTCGATGGAGCAAGTGCCATGGTGGGAACATTCAAAGGGTGTGCCGCAGTACTCATGAAGAAGTACACCCTGGCCAAGCCAATCCACTGCTTTAGCCACCGACAGAATCTTGTACTGACGAAGGCGTGTGACGTCAAGGAAGTGAAGATCGCTCTTCAAACACTGACCCAGGTGTACAACCTGACCCAGGTGTACAACACTGACCCAGGTGTACAACACTGACCCAGGTGTACAACACTGACCCAGGTGTACAACACTGACCCAGGTGTACAACACTGACCCAGGTGTACAACACTGACCCAGGTGTGCAACACTGACCCAGGTGTACAACACTGACCCAGGTGTACAACACTGACCCAGGTGTACAACACTGACCCAGGTGTACAACACTGACCCAGGTGTACAACACTGACCCAGGTGTACAACCTGACCCAGGTGTACAACACTGACCCAGGTGTACAACACTGACCCAGGTGTACAACACTGACCCAGGTGTACAACACTGACCCAGGTGTACAACCTGACCCAGGTGTACAACACTGACCCAGGTGTACAACCTGACCCAGGTGTACAACACTGACCCAGGTGTACAACACTGACCCAGGTGTGCAACACTGACCCAGGTGTACAACCTGACCCAGGTGTACAACCTGACCCAGGTGTACAACACTGACCCAGGTGTACAACACTGACCCAGGTGTACAACCTGACCCAGGTGTACAACCTGACCCAGGTGTACAACCTGACCCAGGTGTACAACACTGACCCAGGTGTACAACACTGACCCAGGTGTACAACCTGACCCAGGTGTACAACACTGACCCAGGTGTACAACCTGACCCAGGTGTACAACTTCGTTCATCCTTCAAATATGCGCTCTCTCCGCTTCACAGAGGTTGTCAAGGTTACCTCGGCCAAGCACGAAAAGCTTGTTCCCATGTGCCCCACCAGGTGGATTGAGAGGCATGACAGAATGATGGTTTTCGTTGAATTTCTGCCTGTCATCGCTGTTTTTCTCGAGGAGGAACTTGACGCCACCGCTGGGCTCCTTCTCATCGCCATACGTGTTTCCTACTTTCTCGTTGGACTGGTTGTAGTGGAGTGTATATTGGCACATACTCTCGAGCCGAGCCAAACTTCAGAGGAAAGATGGCGACCTGGTGTCAGCCGATGCCGTGGCATCA
Source organism: Eriocheir sinensis (assembly GCF_024679095.1). NCBI lineage: Eukaryota > Metazoa > Arthropoda > Malacostraca > Decapoda > Varunidae > Eriocheir > Eriocheir sinensis. The sequence goes on along the minus strand of NC_066565.1, from coordinate 9,678,273 downwards.
AGACCATTTTTGCCAAGTTCAGAGCAGATGCGGAGAATCATTTTCACGACGTGTTCACGAAAGCGGAAGAGCTTTTGGTCGAGGTGGGGTCATCGCATGACACCATCCCTGTGCCACAACTCTGTGGACGACAGACCCAGCGATCAAATGTTCCGTGCGAGAATGCTGAGGAGTACTACCGCCGGGCGGTGTACATTCCGTTCGTGGACCACATCTTGGCTGAGTTGAAGAGTCGGTTCGGTGACGACACAGTGCCTGTCGCACTTCAGCTCAAGCAACTCCTCAAAGGCCCAGAAACGGATGTTGCGTGCGGTTGTGCTTCAAGTGGCGAAGCTCTACGAGCTCGACATTGAATCCCTGACACTCGTGAAGGTAGAAGTGGAGCGCTGGGCATTATCTGTTCCGGTCTTCCAAACTATCAAAGAAGCCCAGGCACACGCCAGCACCAGCATCTGAGGAGTACCGTCGGCCAAGAGCGCCTGAACAGACTTGCCCTCCTCTGTGTCCACCATGATATCCCCATTTCAGTCGAGAGATTGATAAGCAAATTCGGCGAAAAAAACCGCCGACTACTCTTTGCTTGGTGAGGCACTTGTTGAATACTTGGGAATTTGTAAATATATTTCTTTAGATCAGCCAATCTTTGCAAATGTGTTACCTCAATCCCATGTAAAAGAAGCCCTATAAGAATTCCTTTTTATCTTCAGCTGCGTCTAATTTCACATATTAGCTCTTTTTTGTAAAGGTCAGGTTTGTAATTTATATATGACCTGTATTATGATCACCCTTGCTGCTTACATAGCGAAATAAACATTTAGTTTTCTTCGAGTGATCGTATGGTGATGATTTCTACCTGTTCAGATCTGCCTTTTTACGGGTCGGATGTGCAATTTGAATTGTTTCTTGTTATTACTTGCCAGCTTAAATATCGATTGCTCTTCATATATATATAAAAGAAAAATTTATGTCACATATACGTTGATTGCTCAGGAGCTGCGGATTTTAAGCAAAGAACCGCCATCACTATCCATTGGTCTTCACTGTTTGAGGCTGTCGCTAACTTATGAAATTTTACCAGCGGGCTCCCCAAAATTGATTTTCTGGATCCGCCCTGCTTTGTTCCTCGTGTCGACTGTTATATCAACTGTTTTGCTTTCCACTGCTTCATTAATCACACTCTTGACTTCCTCCCCAACTTTCTGCTTGACTTCATCAATCCTAGATTTGAACTCACTGTTCACTTGAGACCTGATATCATCTCTAATTTCCTCCTTCAGATTCTTGACATCACTCTTGATCTCCTCTAAGGCCTCAGTGGTTTTAGTTTCCAGGGCATCCATACGTCTTTCTACTTTATCCTGTCTCTTGGATGTGTTGGTTACTTGTTTGAACAATTTCCCGCAACAATATCGCATTTGGTACAATACCAGTGAATCTTACTTACTTGATTGCTGCTCAGGAAATTATACACTGCCTCAGTGACCTCCTCACACTTTATGTGGTGCCACATTTCACATAGTTCACAGCCTAGAGCCTTGTCTTCCTCACCAACCTTAACCTTACAGACTGGGCATGTGTCTTTTTGTTTATCTGCGTCGCTATCGTCTGCCCCTGTCAGCTGATCATCCCCGCCCCCAGCCGCAAGGCTTGTTTTGCCAGATCCAACAGTATCCTTGGTTTTTGTGGCCGCCTGCTTACTAGACGGATTATTCTTCGAACGATTCATTCTTCTGGCAATATTACTATTGGAGAATTCCTTCACTTTTACAGAGCTCTCACGGGCACGTCCAACCTCGACCACTACCACGGACACTAGGACGCCGGTGTGTGGAGGAAAAGAGAACAAGGAAAGAACGAGGACAACAGCAACACACTCAGCTTCCGCAAAGGTTTGGGCCGCCTCATCTGCAGGGCTGGACAGCAGCATGAGTGGCCAGGACAAGCAGGAGCAGACTGCTGCAGGGGGCAGGAGGGTCAGTGGTCACCAGATGAAGCAACTGGCTGCTGGCAACTCCAGCAACAAAGGAGAGAGGAAGTTTGTGTGTCTGGAGTGTGGAAAAGAATTAACCACAAGGCGTGGCCTCAGATATCACACCCTTACACACACTGGTGTGAAGAACTATGAATGTAAGGAATGTGGGAAACAATTCATCCAGAAGAGTCACCTTGATAGACACACCCTTACACACACTGGTGTGAAGAACTATGAATGTAAGGAATGTGGAAAAAAATTCAACCGGAAGGGTAGCCTTGATACACACACCCTTACACACACTGGTGTGAAGAACTATGAATGTAAGGAATGTGGGAAAAAATTCATCCTGAAGAGTCACCTTGATAGACACACCCTTACACACACTGGTGTAAAAAGTCATGAGTGTGAAGAGTGCGGGAAGAGGTTCAGTGTGAAGCAGGCACTCAATCGACATGTCTTCAGGCACTATGGCCTTAGAGAGTTCAAGTGTGATGTTTGTGGAAAGCTCTTTAAGACAAGGGGTGACATTGCCAGGCACATGAAGATCCACTTCTGAAGTGTGTCTGCCTACAGTAGTTATAGTGACCAAGGTAGGGAAGGGGATGGGAGGGAGAGGAAGGGGAGGAAGAGGAAGGGAAGGCTGCAGTAGGGAAGGGAAGGCTAGCCCAAGAACGGGAAGGGAAGGGAAGGGAAGGCAGAGCAAGGGAAGGAAATCCCAAGGAAGGAAAAGGGAGAGTAATGTGGTGTGGCTGGGCGTGGTGTAGTGTGGCTGGGTATGGTGTATGGTGTGGCTGGGTATGGTGTGTGGTGTGACTGGGTGTGGTGTGGTGTGTGTGGTGGGTAGCTGGGTATGGTGTGGTATGTGGTGCGGCTGGGTGTGGTATGGTGTGGTGTGGTGTGTGGTGAGGCTGGGTGTGGTGTGTGGTGCAGCTGGGTGTGGTGTGGTGTGGTGGGGCTGGGTATGGTGTGGTGTGGTGTGTGGTGAGGCTGGGTGTGGTGTGTGGTGCGGCTGGGTGTGGTGTGGTGAGGCTGGGTGTGGTGTGGTGTGGTGTGGTGAGGCTGGGTGTGGTGTGTGTGTGGCTGGGTTTGGTTTGGTGTGGCTGGGTGTGGTTTGGTGTTGTGTGGGGTTTGGTGTTGCTGGGTTTGGTTTGGTGTGGTGTGTGGTGCGGCTGGGTGTGGTGTGTGGTGGCTGGGTATGGTGTGGTGTGTGGTGGGCTGGGTATGGTGTGGTGTGGTGTGGGGTGGGGGGGTGTGGTGTGTGGTGAGGCTGGGTGTGGTGTGGTGTGTGGCTGGGTATGGTGTGGTGTGTGGTGCGGCTGGGTGTGGTGTGGTGTGGTGTGGTGTGGCTGGGCATGGTGTGGTGTGGTGTGTGGTGTGGCTGGGTATGGTGTGGTGTGGTGTGTGTGGCTGGGTGTGGTGTGTGTGCAGCTGGGTTTGTGTGGTGTGTGGTGTGGCTGGTGTGGTGTGTGGTGCAGCTGGGTGGTGTGGTGTGGCTGGGTGGTGTGGTGTGGTGTGTGGCTGGGTGGTGGTGTGTGGCTGGGTATGGCTGGGTGTGGTGTGGTGTGGCAGGATTTGACTCAGCGACTGGGTCTGTGTGGTGTGTGGTGTGGTTGTGGTGGGATGGTGTGGTGGTGTGGTGTGGTGGTGTGCGGCTGGGTTTGGTGTGGTGTGGTGTTTGCAGAAGGACAAGCAGGACCCGGACGGTGACATCATTATGAGGCTTGAGTACGGTCTCCTGAACTCCTCGTCCCTGGAGCTGATTGGTGAGTTGGCGACCCATTTTTCTTTGTTCGCATGTGTCTCTGTCTCTATCTCTGGTTGTGGGTTTTAATTGATGGGTCTGTCTATGTCTGTCTCTCATTTTCTCTCTCTGTCTCTCTGGTTGTTTTATTTGCTTCTCAATTTCTCTCTGTCTGTCTGTCTGGGTCTCTCTATGTTTTTGTCTGTCTCTGTTTTCTCTCATGTTTTATTTGCTTTTCATTTTCTCTCTGTCTGTCTGTCTGGGTCTCTCTATGTCTTTGTCTGTCTCTCATTTTCTCTGTGTCTGTCTCTTTGGTAGTACGTATTGCTTTCCTTCTCTTTCTCTACTTATCCCTGTTTCATTTTTAGTGCTAATGGTTGTTTTATCTACTTCTCATTTCCTCTGTGTCTGTCTCTTTGGTAGTATTGCTTTCCTTCTCTTTCTCTACTTATCCCTGTTTCATTTTCCTCCGTTCTCATTTTTTGTTCTCTTTCTGTTCTTATGTCTTATTTTTTCACCGTTTTCCTTTCATTCTTTTCCTTTTTCATTTCTCTCTTCCTCTCCTTGTCTTAGTTTTCCCTTTTCATTTCTTCTTCTTCCTTTTGCTGTCTCATTTTCTCTGTGTGTCTGGATTTCTGTAGCTTTTATTTATTTATTTATTTTTACAACAAAGGAGACGGCTCAAGGGCAACAAAAAGTGCATAGAAAAAAAAGGCCCGCTACTCACCGCTGCCATAATAGACGAAAGTAAAGAGTGGCCAAGAGAGAGGTCAATTTGTGGTGGAGAGGTGTCTTGATAATGGCTGTTTTATGTCTACTTCTCATTTGGTCTCTGTCTGTCTCTGTCTCTGGGTTTCTGTAGCTTGTAGTGATAGTTCTCTCTCTCTCTCTCTCTCTCTCTCTCTCTCTCTCTCTCTCTCTCTCTCTCTCTCTCTCTCTCTCTCTCTCTCTCTCTCTCTCTCTCTCTCTCTCTCTCTCTCAACCCGTACGCTCTCAACAGCGCGGAGATGGTGGTGAGCATAGCCAAGGGTGCGAGGAGGAGGGTGCAAAGTGGACATGCAGACCGAGGTGGCGTTCCTGGATGGGTGAGTCCGAGGGGGATGGGAGGAGAATGTGTGTTAAGATGCGATTGGTTCAGCTGTGTCAAAGTTCTCAAGCTCTGTTCAAGTCTTCCATCCTCAAACTTCACTTGTAATCTTGTCTTAACCTCACTTTCCAGCAATAACAGTTCGCTCTGAGGGGGATGGAATGCTAATGTGTGATCAGTTAAGCTGCGTCAAAGTTCTCAAGTTCTTTTCAAGTCCTCAAACTTCACTTGTAATCTTATCATAACCTCACTTTCCAACAATAACAGTTCGGTCATCATAGGCAAGATCAACCGGCTTGAGGTGACAGCAAGCAACAAGGGGGAACACGTGTACCTCACCAGCCTAATGGTGAGCCCCTCGTGGTCTCCCAGCCTCCTCACCAGTGCATCTTCCACTCCTCCGAGCTTGTGTATAACTTGACCAACCCTCTGAAGAGCAGTGCTGAGGTGAGTGAGGGAAGGGAAGGGAACACAAAGGAAGAACAAACAACAGCAGACCTGTTTGTTTGTGACAAGCAACACTAATTTTCTAATCCAAGGTGGAAGCTGAATGACCTCACAGGATAAGGCTCCTCGCCACCCCCCCATCCCTCCCGCAAAAGCTGGGAGGAAAGGAAAGAACCACGCAGCATGGAACTGCATGGAATTTATGTAGAAAGAGGAAAGAACTACCATTAACCAGGTGATAAAAGTGGACAAGGACACCAGTATTCGAAAGAACTTAACGTTATTACGACAATGAGTAATATCTTAGTTGCTGGTTGGATTCAAAACACTTGTCTAATCTATTCTTGAAGGCCGTAACTGTTTTACTATCAACGACATCACAAGGTAGAGAGTTCCAAACATTAACATGAGAGGAAAGGAAGGGAAGGCTGAGAAAGGGAGGGGAAGAGAAGGGAAGGTCAAGGAAGGGAAGGGAAGGAAAGGTCAAGGAAGGGAAGGGAAGAGAGAGGAAAGGAAAGGGAAGGAAAGGGATCGGAAGGGATGGATAGGGAAAGGATAGGGAAGGGAAGGGAGAGAAATCAGAATCAGAAACTTTATTTCCATTTTATACAATGGTTATTCTTTACAGGCTTAAAACTATCGATCATAGTATATAGAGTGGTCCCCCCGCCCAGGCGGGGACTCCGAGGCAGGGTGAAGGTGCGCCATTTTGAATTTTGGGAAAAGATGTCTACATAGTTTGTCTATTTTTGATCTGTTGTCTGTCTGGAAAGCTGGATTTTCTTATAGCCTTCTCAAACTAATGCTTCCTCTACATAGTTTGTCTATTTTTGATCTGTTGTCTGTCTGGAAAGCTGGATTTTCTTTTCTAGCCTTCAAACTGCACATAGTTTGTCTATTTTTGATCTGTTGTCTGTCTGGAAAGCTGGATTATCTCACGTCATTAGAATGCAATTGATACCTTTTCTTGGCCTTTGGAAAGAGTTGATGTGAGGGGAAGTGTTGAGGATGCCCACCTACAGTCCTTGCTGAGCAGTTTCTGTGTCTTTCAGAGCGTGTGAAGCAGTTTGCCAACCTGGTCCTGGCCCTCATGATGCTGTTCGCCAGGTACAATCACTGGATGGTGGGCGACAAGTTTGAGAGACTCGCCCCCTCACTGGTAATTATGCCCCGTTGTCATTTTTCCTTCTCTCTGTTCAGGGGCAGGACCTAGTGTTTTTTATGCCTTTTTTGTTTTATTGCCCTTGAACCCTAAAAGATAAAACTACATGACGTCCCCTAACTTAACCTCACCTAGCCTTACCTAACATCTCCTAACTTAACCTATCCTCCCTTACCGTAGCCAAGAAGTCACCCGCCGCAGCCACCGAAGGGAAGAACGGAGGAACAGCCGCCAACTCCATCGCTGGTGGCTCCACGTCTACTCTCGTCTCTTCCTCCGCCTCCTCCTCCTCTCTCAACATGGACGGTCGAAAAAGGATGTTTAGTGTGGAGGTGTTTGATTGGGGTATGTGGGTTGGTGTTTATAATTTCATTTGTGTGTGTGTGTGTGTGTGTGTGTGTGTGTGTGTGTGTGTGTGTGTGCTACCTTCCTCCTCCCTCCTCACCCCAATGTTTGTCTCTAGGTGTTTGTAGGCGATAAGATGACCTTTCAACACACCTTCTTTCTTTCCTTTATTCTTTCCCTCTTTACAACATTATTGTAAGTATATGTAATCTTACACTAACGAAATACAAGTTACGTGAACCCTACCCTCGAGATATGTTATTTTGATCTCTGTACGTATAGGCAAGATTACGTCTCTTAAACTAACGATATATAAGGTATGTCAACCTTAACCTGCGAGATGTTTGTATAAGTAACCTCAATTCACTGGTATGTTTGTATAAGTAACCTCAATTCACTGGTATGTTTGTTTAAGTAACCTCAATTCATTTCATATGTTGTATGTTACAGTGATCTCTGTATGTATGGGGAAGATTACATCCTTTAAACTAGCAAAATATAAGTTACGCCAACCTTACCTTTGAGATATTTGTATAAGTAACCTCAATTCACTGGTATGTTTGTTTAAGTAACCTCAATTCATTTCATATGTTGTATGTTACAGTGATCTCTGTATGTATAGGGAAGATTATATCCTTTAAACTAGCAAAATATAAGTTACGCCAACCTTACCTTTGAGATATTTGTATAAGTAACCTCAATTCACTGGTATGTTTGTATAAGTAACCTCAATTCATTTCATATGTCGTATGTTACTGTGATCTCCAGGGACGTGCACAGGAATTTTAGAGGGCAGTTGCTCAAACCTGAAAAAAGGGCAACCCCCCCCCACACACACACAAACTGCAACAACAACAACAACAAAACACCCTAACAGGCTTTGCACTTTATGCACACTGTCTTTATTAGAATATTACAAATAAGCAAAAACAAAAATTCAGCACTTGAGCTCACTATTTCTAGGTAAATTGAAAAAAATAAACTTGCTTACTTCCATATACATATTTACATAAGGGATATGCTGACAGTGCAAACGTTCAAAAGAGGAGGCGTCTATTGGGAGTCATGTCAACAAAAATCTTCAGGACCTCGTGTTTGTTTATTTCTATGTCCTTCTCTATGGCCAGGAGGAGGAGGTCAGACAGCCGCTCTTGACCACACTGATTTCTGAGCCTGGTTTTAACTAGCTTAAGCTTCGAGAAGGACCTTTCCACTGTTGCTGTGGAGACTGGCAGAGTGGCATAGATTTTGGTCAGCTTGAATAGGGTGGGGAAAATGATGTCTGCGTTGTTTTCCTTGAACACTTCCAGCATGGCTGTCACTGTCTTCTGACACTTGTAAGCTGCATGAAAGACCCTGAGTTCAGTTTGCAGATTGGCCTCTTCACCCTGAAGCCCATAGAAGGCACAAAGTGTGCGTGCTGTGTCGCCTTGGCTGCCACTGACATCCACCCACTTTTCTGGATCAGTGAGTCTCTGCAATGACATCACTATTTCTCGAGTCTTCCCTTCTCCATAGAATCGTTTTTCAAGTTCTTGTCTCAGTCTGTCCAAAAACGTGTAGTACAGTCTTCCCCTGTAGTACTCCTCCAAGGTCTGAGCTTCATCATCTAATGTAGCAGATTTAGAGGTGAAGTGAGGCTCACTTCACCCGGTCAACTGTATAATATGGGATTCATAGTTATCACAGCCTTCTAGGGATCCTTAACTCACTAGTTGTTATAGCAGCACATGTTATCGAAGGTTATTAACTATACAAAATACAGTGAATATGGGGGAGTTTTACCTGCGAGGGGACGTGTGTGAAGGCGTCGCGACGGTCGCGGGGGAAGTGACTGTGACGCCGCGAGGGACGCTTCAAGTACGTTTTGGCGGGAATGAATTAACTAGCTAGATAGCTAATATTGTAAGTTTTCAAATGTGAGAAAATAGTTAAAATAATTTTAGATTGATGAATACTTATATTTAAATAGGTAATTTCAGTGTAATAATGTTTTGTTGGAAGTGGAAATATCATTGGTTACTTTTGCAACAGCACTAGGGAGGAGGGTAAAATAGAAAACGGGGACTATAATAACGTCCCTGGAGGAAATAATATTAGGAAAAAATACACACATTCGTAACACTATTTTTCAGAAGGGCAACATCAGCCGAGAAGGGCAAAACGGCAGTTGCTCAGACAACCTGGGCAACCTACCTGTGCACGTCCCTGGTGATCTCTATGTATAGCGAAGATTAAATCCTTTAAACTAGCAAAATATAAGGTACACCAACCTTACCTTTGAGATGTTTTTATGAGTAACCTCAATTAACTCGTATGTCGTATGTTACTTTGACCTGTACGTATAGAGAAGATTATGTCATTTAAACTAGCAAAATATAAGTTACGCCAACCTTACCTACGAGATGTTTGTATAAGTAACCTCATTTCATATGTTACCTTGATCTGTATGTATAGGGAAGATTACGTCATTTAAACTGATGGAATATAATTTGTCAACCTTACCTATGAGATGATTGTATAAGTAACTTCAATTCACACTTTGATCTCTGTACGTCGAGGCAAGGTTACGTCAGCCCAGCACTCACTGTTTGCTTATTTCTCGTCTTTACGTAGACGTAACATTACGATCCTTGTATTGCTGTAGGATTTGTGTTGTGGAGAGGAAGTATTGCTGTAGGACTTGTGTTGTGGAGAGGAAGTATTGCTGTAGGACTTGTGTTGTGGAGAGGAAGTATTGCTATAGGACTTGTGTTGTGGAGAGGAAGTATTGCTGTAGGACTTGTGTTGTGGAGAGGAAGTATTGCTGTAGGCCTTGTGTTGTGGAGAGGAAGTATTGCTGTAGGACTTGTGTTGTGGAGAGGAAGTATTGCTATAGGACTTGTGTTGTGGAGAGGAAGTATTGCTGTAGGACTTGTGTTGTGGAGAGGAAGTATTGCTATAGGACTTGTGTTGTGGAGAGGAAGTATTGCTGTAGGACTTGTGTTGTGGACAGACAAACAACATAATATAATCTTATAACGGAAGTAAGAGTGTTATAAAAATTGCAACAGTTTGTCAGAAAGGCCTATTTTTAACCCCTTGACCGTGGATTTCCTACAAGAAGACATCACCAAGCTGTAGGAGTGGAATAAATAGTGGCTGCTACAATGCAATGATGAAAAATGTAAAGTTCTGCACCTTGGGAAGGGATATCCAGCACACCAATACCACATGGGAAACACTCCACTATCCACCACAGAGGCAGGGAAAGACCTGGGAGTGTATGTTACCAGGTTACCAGTGAAGGGATATCCAGCACACCAATACCACATGGGAAACACTCCACTATCCACCACAGAGGCAGAGAAAGACCTGGGAGTGTATGTTACCAGGTTACCAGTGAAGGGATATCCAGCACACCAATACCACATGGGAAACACGCCAATATCCGCCACAGAGGCAGAGAAAGACCTGAGAGTGTATGTTACCAGGCTACCAGTGAAAGGATATCCAGCACACCAATACAACATGGGAAACACTCCACTATCCACCACAGAGGCAGAGAAAGTCCTGGGAGTGTATGTTACCAGGCTACCAGTGAAGGGATATCCAGCACACCAATACCACATGGGAACACTCCACTATCCACCACAGAGGCAGAGAAAGACCTGGGAGTGTATGTTACCAGGCTACCAGTGAAGGGATATCCAGCACACCAATACCACATGCGAAACACTCCACTATCCACCACAGAGGCAGAGAAAGGCCTGGGAGTGTATGTTACCAGGCTATCAGTGAAGGGATATCCAGCACACCAATACCACATGCGAAACATTCCACTATCCACCACAGAGGCAGAGAAAGACCTGGGAGTTTATGTTACCAGGCTCCCAGTGAAGGGATATCCAGCACACCAATACCAAATGGGAAACACTCCACTATCCAGCACAGAGGCAGAGAAAGTCCTGGGAGTCTATTACCAGGCTACCAGTGAAGGATATCCAGCATACCAATACCACATGGGAAACACTCCACTATCCACCACAGAGGCAGAGAAAGACCTGGGAGTTTATGTTACCAGGATACCAGTGAAGGGATATCCAGCACACCAATACCACATGGGAAACACTCCACTATCCACCACAGAGGCAGAGAAAGACCTGGGAGTGTATGTTACCAGGCTACCAGTGAAGGGATATCCAGCACACCAGTACCACATGGGAAACACTCCACTATCCACCACAGAGGCAGAGAAAGGCCTGGGAGTGTATGTTACCAGGCTACCAGTGAAAGGATATCCAGCACACCAATACCACATGGGAAACACTCCACTATCCACCACAGAGGCAGAGAAAGGCCTGGGAGTATAATTATGTTACCAGGCTACCAGTGAGGAGCAAAATACGTGCCAATTGCAGCGGACGAGTTAAGAAATATATATACAAATAGCATTTTGAAGAGTTAGATTTTTTTTTTTTTTTTTTTTTTTTACATGTGGCCTACAGCGCCGGTAGGCTAATCCATATGAGCCTGATGGTCGGCCCTAGCCCGTCATGGCGAAGGCAATTGTTTATGGTGGCGCCATTATTATTATTGGCTCATGCTGCCCCCCGGAGCTCATTCTTGAATCCACTTGTGCTGCAGAGCTTCTTCTAGAGTCCGGGTTGATAGGTGGTCTTCAGGACAGCATGTGGGTAGTCTTAGGCCACTCGGCGGTGATTGAAAAATCCAAGGTGGTTAGCGGCGGATTCGAACCCACATCATGAACAACGCACCGAATTCGAGGCCGGCACGCTAACCACTCAGGCACTGCCTCCCCTGAATGCATGCCTACATTTTTTTTTATGGTAAAGGAAACTGCTGAGGGCAGTAAATGAAGCAGGAGTCACATCACGGCAGCCACTATAAATAAAATTCGCCTGTTCCGCTAATGGGCTGGGGCCGTCCAAGAGGGCCTACTGGTGCTACAGGCAGACAGGGGATAGACAGGAAGCTGATGAGAAAATAGAATTCCCAAACCAATTCTGGTGTGTGTCTGTATGCATGTGTGTGTGTGTGTGTGTGTGTGGAGTAGAACAAACAAACAAAAAACATAGACCAATAGTTACATTAGGAAGATATACTCAATAAGGAAAAAACTTATTCATGGAAACCAACAAGGAAAGGTTAGATACTGAGGAAGGGAGGAAGAACAAAGGGGTGGAATAAGATAACATGTGCTTGTGTGCTTAGAACTGAGTGTTGGAAGATCAAGACAGGAAGGAAGGGCATGATTGCAGGCTGCTGGAAAATACAATACAATACATTACGATAGATTACAGTATGGAAAGTATGTACCTGCCTCTAATAGTACATACTGAGGATGATATGTAGCTACTTCTTCCATCCTCACAATTAATACAGGAAGGAAGGGCATGATTGCAGGCTGCTGGAAAATACAATACAATACATTACGACAGATTACAGTATGGAAAGTATGTACCTGCCTCTAATAGTACATACTGAGGATGATATGTAGCTACTTCTTCCATCCTCACAATTAATACAGGAAGGAAAGGCATGATTGCAGACTGCTGGAAAGTACAAAAAGATACATTGCAATAGATTACAATATGGGATAATAGTGTAGCTACTTCTAATAGTATATACAGAGGATGATATGTAGCTACTTCTTCCATCCTCACAATTAATACAGGAAGGAAGGGCATGATTGCAGGCTGCTGGAAAGTACAAAAAGATACATTGCAATAGATTACATCATGGAATAATAGTGTGTAGCTATACTAATACAGAGGATAATATGTAGCTACTTCTTTCATCCTCACAACGAAGGCAGCATTTCCAGACAGTAAGTAACAGCATAATCGCAAACCTCTGAAAGATACAAAGTGACACAAAGTGAAAACATAATTGGAAGCTGCTGCTGGAAATTACGAAAAGGACATTACGAGATGAAACACAACAGACCAGCGTGCTTCCTCCTTCCTCTGAATTATGGCAAAATCTCTTGGACAGGAACTGAAAAGAAAATGACAAACTGTTGGAAAAATACAAAGAACTACTGGGAAAGAAATGGATGCAAGGTGATAGATTATGTTATGAAATGGGAAAATAATACATGAACTAACTGTCCCTTCCCCTGAATAGAGACACATAAGCTAATGCCAAAAAAATAAAGACACTAGACCAGTGGCTCCCAAACTTTTCACATGATGCCCCCTATTGATTTATAAGAAATCCTCACGCCCCACATCATTTGTTACTCCTTCGTGTGTGTGTGTGTGTGTGTGTTTATTTATTGCAAAACTGCAATTTTGGCAGATGGAATCACGCCCTCTCTTTACCTAGCTCACGCCCCCAAGGAGGCATGCCCCCCAGATTGGGAACCACTGCACCAGACGATAGATTGTCACGAAATAGGGCAATGATATGTGGGGTCATCAGTACAGGTGTGGGGTCATCAGAGCAGGTGTAGGGTTGGCAGGGCAGGTGTGGGCCCATCAAGGATTATTGTCAGGACAGGTGTGGGGCTGTCATGGCAGGTGTGGGATTTTCAGGGCAGGTGTGAGGATGTCAGGGCAGGTGTGGGATTGTCAGGCCAGGTGTGGGGCTGTCAGGGCAGGTGTGGTGTCATCAGTGCAGGTTTGGGGTCGTCAGGGTAGGTGTGGGGCCATCATGGAAGGTGTTGGATCGTCAGGGCAGGTGTGGGGCTTTCAAAGCAGGTGTGAGGATTTCAGGGCAGGTGTGGGATTGTCAGAGCAGGTTTGGGGCTGTCAGGGCAGGTGTGGTCTCGTCAAGGCAAGTGTGGGTGTGTCAGGGCTGGTGTTGTGTCATCAGTGCAGGTTTGGGGTCGTCACGGTAGGTGTGGGCCCATCATGGGAGGTGTTGGATCGTCACGGCAGGTGTGGGGCCGTCATGGCAGGTGTGGGACTGTGAGGGCAGATATGTGGGGCCATACGTCAATGCAGGTGTGGGGTTGTCAAGGCAGGTGTGGGGCCGTACATCACGGCAGGTGTGGGGCTGTCAAGGCAGGTGTGGGACTGTCAGGGCAGGTGTGGGACTGTCAAGGCAGGTGTGGGGCTGTCGATCAGGGCAAGTGTGGGATCGTCAGGGCAGGTGTGGGGCCGTCATGGCAGGTGTGGGACTGTCAGGGCAGGTGTGATCGAGGTTGTCAGGGCAGGTGCGCGCGATTGTCATGGCAGGTGTGGGGCCATCATTGCTGGTGTGGGACTGTTAGAGCAGGTGTGGGGCCATCATTGCTGGTGTGGGACTGTTAGAGCAGGTGTTGGGCCATCATGGCAGGTGGTGAGCGATCATGGCAGGTGTGGGACTGTCATGGCAGGTGTGGGACTGTCATGGCAGGTGTGGGGCCATCATGGCAGGTGTGGGACTGTCAGGGCAGGTGTTGGGCCATCATGGCAGGTATGGGACTGTCAGGGCAGGCGTGGGACTGTCAGGGCAGGTGTTGGGCCGTCACGGCAGGTGTGGGACTGTCAGGGCAGGTGTTGGGCCGTCACGGCAGGTGTGGGACTGCCATGGCAGGTGTGGGGCCGTCATGGCAGGTGTGGGACTGTCAGGGCAGGTATTGGGCCGTCATGGCAGGTGTGGGACTGTCAGGGCAGGTGTGGGGCTGCCAGGGCAGGCGTGTGCATGGGGCCGTCAGGGCAGGTGTGTTGCCGTCATGGGGCCTTCCTGTGGTCAGGGGCCGTCTGTCTTGCCCATAATTCCGCCCCAACCTTACCTATGACACACACCCGTGTAAGGCATTGTGCTGCCAAAACATGTGTGTGTATTGTACGCAGGAAATGACGACCCCCCCAACCTTACGTACTGTGGCGGACTGAACGTTCCCCCCTGTTCCCCCCTCTACTGCGCATGCGCCGACCCGTGTTGGCCCGCCCCATTTAAAGGGGGGACCAGCTGGCCCGCATCTACTGCAGACTGATCGGTCCCCCGACGAGACATCGGTCCCCCCTCCTTATTCTGTCATTTGCATGCCTGTTATTTTCCACTGTGTATAACGATTTTTTTTTACTCATATCTGAACACACTATCTGTAATATACAACAAGATATAACGGTATAGACTCAAAGAGCCCAGGGTCAACCTGGAACTGGGTTTCCAGAGCACCCAGTTTCCAGAGTCACCCAGTTCCAGGTTGACCCTGGGCTCTTTGAGTCTATACCGTTATATCCTGTTGTATATTACAGATAGTGTGGTCAGATATGAGTCACCCTGCCTGGTCAAACTCTTTCGCCTCTGCCTGTCAACATCTACCTTTCCTTCTTGCTGGAAGTATGCCTTCATACAGCCTGTACCTAAGAAGGGTGACCGCTCCAATCCCTCAAACTACCGTCCTATTGCTTTACTTTCTTGTCTATCTAAAGCTTTTGAATCAATCCTTAACCGGAAGATTCAAAAGCACCCTTCCACTTCTGACCTTCTATCTGATCGCCAGTATGGGTTCCGCAAGGGGCGTTCTACTGGTGATCTCCTAGCCTTCTTAACTGACTCTTGGTCATCCTCTCTTAGCCGTTTCGGTGAAACTTTTGCTATTGCGCTGGACATATCAAAAGCTTTTGATAGGGTCTGGCACAAATCTTTGCTTTCTAAACTACCCTCCTACGGTTTCTATCCTTCTCTCTGTACCTTTATCTCCAGTTTCCTTTCTGACCGTTCTATTTCTGCCGTGGTAGACGGTCACTGTTCTTCCCCTAAATCTATTAACAGTGGTGTCCCACAGGGTTCTGTCCTATCTCCCACTCTTTTTCTGTTGTTCATTGATGATCTTTCCAAAACGAACTGTCCTATCCATTCCTACGCCGATGATTCCACTCTGCATTATTCAACTTCTTTTAATAGAAGACCCACCCTTCAGGAACTTAACGACTCAAGGCTGGAGGCTGCAGAACGCTTAGCCTCAGACCTAACTATTATTTCCGATTGGGGCAAGAAGAACCTGGCGGCGGATGCTCAAACGGTCGTATCTCAACATTTGGTCCTAAATCCGCCATTGTGGTTGCAAGTGCTGCCCCGTGCGATGTTCAAAAAACGTCCTAGACGCCATCTTGTGACGTCAGGTCGCCCCTCAGCCTGACTGCTCGGGAGCGGGGCTAGATCCGACCAGTTTCCGTCCTAGCCCGTCGCCATTAAAGGAGTGTTTCCGCCTCATCCACATCTCCACCTCTATACACAATAATTATAAGGTACGTGTTTGCACTTCTACTTAGGTATAGCTTTACATTAAGGTGGCAAGAGTCACAGGAACGCCTTTTACGCATGATGTGTGGGTTAGTTGTGGAGATTTAAGTGTAGCCGATTTAGGCGGTGGCTTGGTTGGCATACATCAATATTTTTTAATCTCATGAAGCTCTTATAGCCTCCATACATGTGTATAGCTTTATTTCAACGTGGCAAGGTTCACAGGAACGTCTTTCACGCATGATGTGT
This sequence comes from Eriocheir sinensis, assembly GCF_024679095.1. Lineage (NCBI taxonomy): Eukaryota > Metazoa > Arthropoda > Malacostraca > Decapoda > Varunidae > Eriocheir > Eriocheir sinensis. Next base: position 9,662,084 of record NC_066565.1, on the reverse strand, counting down.
GCATTAGTTGTGGAGATTTAGGTGTAGCCAATAAGGCTTTGGCTCGGGTGGCTTGGATTAATATTTCTTATCCCATGCACCTGTAATAGCCTTCATACATGTGTATAGCCTTATTTCAACGTGTCAGGGGTCACATAAAGGTCGCTCATGCATGGTTTGTGCATTAGTTGTGGAGATTTAGGTGTAGCCAATAAGGCTTTGGCTCAGGTGGCTTGGATTAGTATTTCTTATCCCATGAAGCTGTAATAGCCTCCATACATGTGTATAGCTTTATTTCAACGTGGCATGGGTCACATAAATGTCACTCATGCATGGTTTGTGCATTAGTTGTGGAGATTTAGGTGTAGCCAAGAAGGCTTTGGCTCGGGGAGCTGTACTCATATTTTTTAAACATGTTTCTTTCTTTATTATTATTGTTATTTGCTTTACGTCCTCAATTTATTTTTAGATAACAGCATCATAGATATTTCTTTTCCTTTTAAGGGCCATTTAACTAGCTTACCGTAACATTGATATTTCTTTCCTTTTAAGGGCCATTTAATTAGGTTACAATTATGTGTCTTAAATAATTACCGTATGTTCTAGTCCTGTCTAGTAATGTAGTTATTTCTGTGTTTCACAGATGGAGCTTGTTGCGGCATACATTTTCAATCGCAAACTGTGCAGGGAAAGGAGATATCGGGACCCACTCAACGCACTACATGTCAGTGATGAGCACCTGTTGCAGGTGTATAGATTTCCCCGTCAGGAAATCATCAGGCTCTGTGATGAGTTTCGCCCCCACCTGGAAAGGAGAACCAGGAGGGCACATGCACTCCCAACACACACCCAGGTTCTGGCTACACTAAGGTTTTTTGCGAGTGGCAGCTTTCAAGGTGTTATTGGAAACGGTGTTGGAAATGACCAATCAAGGGCCATTGATAAAGTAACTCGGGTACTTTGTGAAAAGGCCAGTCATGAGATAAAGATGTCAACCACAGCAATAGATATTAATAGAATTTTTAAGATAGTTTTCATGCATTTCATAATGATAAATAATGCATTAATGAATTTTCAACTTCACAGGAGACACTGCGTATCCTCTGGAGCCATTCCTGATGACCCCAGTTGCACGGCCGACAACACCTGGGGAGGAGCGCTACAACAAGTCATCACAGGACAAGATGCGTTGTCGAACGGACCTTTGGGATCCTCAAGTCAAGGTGCAGGTGCCTACATAAGTCAGGAGGAAGTTTGCAGTATGACCCCAAGAAGACTATGAAGATTGCGACTTCTTGTATGCTCCTGCACAACTACTGAGTGGATCGCTGCAGAAGAAGTAACAGTTCAGCCTGTGAGAAACAACAGACTGATTCCTGGTCAAGTTGTCAGGCAGGAATTTATTAGAAACTTCTTTTCCTGAGTATAGGTATGCATATATGTAGACCTTGCAGTTAGTAATAGATTACTTTCAAATGTGAATGTGCATAAGAACAAAACAAGAAATCATAATGGCCACATGTTCGGCATTCTTGATCATAATTTATATGGCGATTATTATTAATATGTAATTAATATCAGCTTACACCTGCAGATTGCATATGGTGCACTGGTGGCCGAGTGGTCAGCGTGTGTATGTGGTGATCCAGAGGACTCGACTCCCACCGCAAGACGCTGAGAGTTTTCAACCATTGACAAGTGGCGGAGGGTTACCAACATGCTGCCCGGCAGATTTTCAGTCAACCCTAACTTCAGTGTCTTTGATCAAGAGGGGCACCACCTCCACACCACTCATTCTTATCACCTAGTTTGATACCCTACTTGTCCATCTCACATGCCCCATGTATCTCAGCATTCTGCACTCTTGGCTCCATGTCATCCTCTCCAACTTGTTGGTTCGTATAGCATAACCGGCCTCACATACATAGAAGTGTTCAATATACCTAGGCTATAATATTATATTTAAGGACTCTTATACGAGGTATCGCCCCAGACAGAGGTGTCGAAGTAAGTCTGTCTGATGGTAGGCTGGCTGACTGCTGTCGGGACCCAAGCCAGCATGCCCTGGGGGTTGTGTGCGGGAGGAGGAAAGAGGGAAAAGGACAAATGGTGTGTGTGTCATTATCAGGGGTAACCACGGTGGAGTGCAAACACTCAGTAGTTGTAGTCAAGGCTTAATTAAGTTGATGAGTGGTGTTAGACTGAATGAGCAGGTTTTTTACCACATGTTAGTGGGAACACTTGATAGGTTTTGTTTGTGTGTTGGTGCTACTTGTTTCTTGTGTTTACATGTTAGTTTATAATTAGACTGAGTTCTAAGTGTTATGAGCGACAATTTAGTCTTGTATGGCTGAATCCTGTCCCTTGACCCTTAATTCATCATCAGAATCTTTAAACAAATATATTTACCTTAAGTAATATTCTTAAAGTCACGCTGCCCATATTATTTGGCAGATGATAACCCTGTATGCGATAACGGTGCTTTATAAGACTTCGTAAATAAACTACTAATTTTACTCTCTGGTTTAAGTGATCAACAATTAATTCTACTTTGAGGTATAATTAACCAACATTATTAAGGAGTGCCCATGCCAGGCACGACATTAAGAATATTTTTCTGTTGACCAGCAGACTTACTATAGTCAAACCATTTAAAAATGTCTGTTGAGGCAGTGGCTTCTGCAGGTCCTTTCCTCCCTTCTGCTTTGCCACACAGTTCCAATTACCTATTTCCTCTGTTTCCCGTCCCCTCTTTCACAAACTGGGCACCTGTAATGTACCCCTACTTGATTTACATTTCTCAGCCCTGAGCATCTCTTTGTGGCACCACTTAACACTCCCTGTGCACAGGGCAGAGTTAGTAGCCATTTCTCTTCCACACCAACTACCTTCCTGTATATATGATTTCTCAGTAATTACTTTTTTTTTTTTTTTTTTTTACAGCAAAGGAGACAGCTCAAGGGCACAAAAAAGTAAACATTAATAAAAAAAGCCCGCTACTCGCTGCTCGCTTGTGCTGTATTAGCTGTTACATGCTACATCAAGCTGTAATATCTACCCAAGCTGCGGGTTAATCCAATAAAAAAAAAAAGTGAATGACTAAGTCATGTTCTTATTCCCAAGCTCCATTGGCAATGGCGAGTACACATTATATAACTGAAGCATATTACACATTCATTGAACACAATTAAAACTAACTACCCTAATCAAATTAAACCTAACCTAACCTGATCTGACCTAATTGAACTAAATATAAGGTAACCTGGCCTTAATGCCTGCTCCCAAAATTAAATAAATGGAAATAAATATGATATCAATTTGCAAAATATACCTGAGGAACAAAAAGAGAAAGAATGACAAGAATTGAACTATGAAACAAGAATTGTTGGCTTCAAGATGACCTCAACTGACTAAGAATGACAATTAAAATCTACGCAGTGTGACAGGTCAGAATTGAGTCTTGAAAATGATTTCTGATGATGAAGGATGACATGATCTACTGAATGACAACAATTGCCTGCTTGAAAATTACCTCAGCTGAAATAATATTGCATGCATTTAACCTTTTACATCCCTCTCCAACATCCTATTCCATTCGGTCACAACTGTTACCATAATCCCTTTTCTCTCTTATATACATCACTCAAGTAGCAAGTGCTCAATCATATCATCACCCCCTTTCACCCATACATGAATGTCACACCTTTCTTCCCCATCAGGCATCCGTGCTCACACCTGCCTCTTCCTTGTCCATCGCCCTTGCCAGGCCGGCCCCAGGACTTGCCTCGCCTGAGCACTGTCAAACCTCTTCCTTAGCTCCTCATCTCACTCCTCAATGCACGTATTATGCATTCCTGAGCCTCTAACTTCCTCTCGTACCCACACACATAGCATACGTTGTTCACCTCTAACCCACACCTCTTTGCCGAGCCTGACAACTGCCCCAGTTCTAAAATCTTGACCGTCGTTATTTCCTGCACGGCAACCTCCTCTCGGCCAATACTCACTAGTCTTCCCCATCTTAGCTTGGCTATACGGACTTGAGGAAATACTGACTCAGTAGTTTTCGTCTCTGGCGCCGTTTTTTTGCAATAACCTTCCTTGATCCTGATTGGCTGTCTTTTTTGTTTCACTGATTTCCATTGGTTGCATCCACTTCAGCTGGTGAGCTGCCCGCCCTCTACCGCCTCACTCGTGAACCATAGGGCTGACCCTTAGCACGCCAGCTTGTGCATCGCTGTTCTACGGGAGGACGGTCCTAGCGCAGAGAGCACTTGCGACGACCCGTGACTCTAACCGTCTCCGGGATAAGTTACCACCACCTTTGAGCATCCGCGCCTGGTGTCCTTCAACGCCTCAAAACACAGTTTCTCCACCTATCCACTCGACACAATCTTCCAAACAACTATCCCCTATTCGTTGACAACACCCAGCTTTCACCTTCTTCAACACTAAACATCCTCGGTCTATCCTTAACTCAAAATCTCAACTGGAAACTTCATATCTCATCTCTTACTAAATCAGCTTCCTCGAGGCTGGGCGTTCTGTACCGTCTCCGCCAGTTCTTCTCCACTGCACAGTTGCTGTCCATATACAGGGGCCTTGTCTGCCCTCGTATGGAGTATGCATCTCATGTGGGGGGCTCCCTCACAGCTCTTCTGGACAGAGTGGAGGCTAAGGCTCTTCGTCTCATCAGCTCTCCTCCTCATACTGATAGTCTTCTACCTCTTAAATTCCGCTTAATGTTGCCTCTCTTTCTATCTTCTATCGATATTTCAAAGCTGACTGCTCTTCTGAACTTGCTAACTGCATTCCACCCACCCTCCCGCGGCCCCGCTGCACTCGACTTTCTACTCATGCTCATCCCTATACTGTCCAAACCCCTTATGCTAGAGTTAACCAGCATCTTCACTCTTTCATCCCTCACGCTGGTAAACTCTGGAACAATCTTCCTTCATCTGTATTTCCTCCTGCCTACGACTTGAACTCTTTCAAGAGGAGGGTATCAGGACACCTCTCCTCCCAAAACTGACCTATCTTTCGGCCACCTCTTTGGATTCTTTTTAGGAGCAGCGAGTAGCGAGCTTTTTTTTTATTAATGTTTACTTTTTTTGTGCCCTTGAACTGTCTCCTTTGCTGTAAAAAAAAAAAAAAAAAAAAAAAAATTGAGAAGAGTGCCCCGCGGCTCTATATAATGAGTTATCCGGGGATGTTAAGAACAGTGACAGTCTGGCAATCTTCAAGAAAGCACTGAAGACTTACTTATTCATTAAGTCCTACGACTTAACAAATATGAGGATTGAAGACAACTTTAGGTGCTAATATTACTGTTATAATGTTAGCGGCCCTGTGGAGCGCTGCTGCGGCAGACCGGGGCATGAAACCTCATCAACGGTATCAAAACGTACAACTAAAAGCCTTCAGTAAATTGGTTTCCCTTCTTTCTGTATCACTTGTTGGGGTTATTTCCTAGGCGAGACTGCTGCCACATTAATAATTATGGTCACCAATCCTTTACAAAATACCTTTATATGCTCTAGATTAATATTATGAAGACTGTAACAACTCCCTTAGGTTAGTATGTTTTGGGAGGCGCCCACCAGGTTACGTTAGGATAGGCTTCCCAACCCCAAAATCCACATGATGAGGCGGGGGCTCTAGGAAGCCAGCACTCTGCAGATGCGCAATCAACGTAATAAAATTCATAATATCAAAGATGAAGAGCTATAGTCCATGTAGTGATATTCTAAAAGCTTTACCCCTATATGATGAGCTAGTGCTGATTTAAATAGATAGAGACTGAAGGATGACCAGGGATTCTGGGAGGCTATTTTGTACTGGTGGACTCTAGTGGGTAGATCAGGAGTTAGAACAAATAGGTCTGAAGGAGCGATTGCAGATTTATTACGAAAGATCTGCCAGTACTTGATTATGATTGATTGATTGATAGTTTATTGTTGCAGGTAAACAACAAGGGAGAAGGGAGGAACTCACTATGCTTCCATTCACTTTACTCTCTTATGCTTTCATTCACTTAAATTTAAGCACATGTAGATAAATTTTATTATCAAGGATACATACAACAAGCATATTTTTCCAAATATAATATAGATACATGCAAGGATATAATGTTTTTTTTTTATTCCTGGTGCTACTTATAATTACCCATGTATCCTTAGTTGTATAATCACACTCTGTACTGTCTGGGGGTTGGGACGGCATGCTCCTCCCTTTCATGGCATGGCTCAAACCGTTTCTGATCTTTTAGCAAGACAAAACACACACACTCAGGAGGGCAGGACTGTCGGCCTTTCACTGCCGCAGGATCACATACACATATAGGAGGGCAAGATTGCTAGCCTTCTGCTCCTGCTGGGAAGATGAGGTCACAACTTCACGGCTTACATCCTGTACCTATTGTATACAGGTAAAATACCATACTAAAAAAAGGGTGCGGCTGCTGAGGTGAGGCAGGCGAGCTCGGGACTCGAGGGCACCGTTGCCAGATTATCGTACTCCAGAGCCGCGTAATTACCGGTTTCTGGCTATAACTGTTGCCAACAAGCACCAATAATTAACCATTTAAACGATATCCATATATGAAGGCAGTTATTTGGGTGATGAAAGCAGTTTAATTATTGGGCCGGACATCGGCAAACATAAACGGCTGAGTACGACAATCTGGCAATGTTGCTCGGGGACCGATTTTCCAGTGTTTTGAGTGGGCCGAGTAGCGCATATTAACACAGGTCGGCGCATGCGCAGTAGAGGGGGAACAGGGGAACGTTCAGTCTGCCACACGTACCCTTATACCCGTATAATGCACTGCACTTCCAGATTCGTGTTGCCTTGGGTACCTGGCTATACAGTAACCAGCAGATAACATTATTTCGTCTGATGTGGAAATATATTTACAAGTTGTATCGTTTGTGGTCCAATGTAGCGTGTTTGAGGCTCGTGCGTGTAGCGGAAAGTTCCAGTTGGCAACACTGCCAGGTGACAACAACAGCACGCGCCGAGGCCCGAGCAGCATCCCTTCTGGCCCTGCCCAACCAGCCCCCTAAAACACCCCAGAAGAAGAAGACGACGAAGGCTCCACACCCACGGGCCAGCGCTGGGGACCTGCTGGCCAGCGACACCCTCAGCCCCAACACTGCCAGGACAACACCTCCACCACCGCCGCCGGGAAGTCTTAACCTTCTCATGCAGCAGAAGTAGGTAAGCTGTCCTGCACAAGACAGGCCGCCCTCCACTCATAAGAACATAAGAACATAGGGAAACTGCAAGAGGCCGGGTGGCCTACACAGGGCAGCTCCAGAATCCCCCCCACTACTCACGATGGGCGAGGTGTAGTTACAGGGGTTACAGGTAGAGGCTTGATCCTCGTTATACCGGCGGTACTAGGCACGCATCCAGTACCCCGTCACCCTACTGCACCCACACCTCACTGCCACCTGTCGTCCTCGTCCATGTAGCTATCCAGGGTTAAGATTCGTTTTAGGTCCGTGCCAGTATCTCATTACCTACCTTATGAAACATCAGTATCTCTTCATATATCCTTTCGGCAAAACTTAAGAATAACCACTACAAACCAATATTCGTAGTAATTTAGCACGTGAAAGAATTATCATTATAATGCATTTTCGTATACGTTTTACCTTGGGGAGGGGCCAGAGGGACAAGCCTCTTTAATTATAGAGTTAGGTGGCTTGGATTTTCTAAGTCCATTGTTATTGTTTCACAACCGCCTCTATACACAGACTGAGCCTCATACCTGCCTTGCAGTGCACCCTACAAACTAGTTCCTAAGTCAGTAATATCCAAAATGCGCATGGATTATAACAATTTCGGACAAAAAAACGGTCTTTTAAGAGTTTTACGTTATTTTTTTCTCTATATTAAAGCAACTAATGCCGCAGCTATTTGTATTTTCTAATACATTCGTAAAATATTACTAAGCGAGGGTATCAGCGGCGGCACCTAACGGTGGGTTCCTGAAGTCAGTTGTTTTCAAGCCGCCATAATGGATGGAAGGCCCGACACTCACTCCCTCAAAATATCCGTCTACTTTACCTTTCGGTAAGTGTTAACTGAGTATTTAACCTCTTTATTGGTGTGCATGTAGGTTGACAAAAGGACCGATTAATATCCCAGTACCGGGTCCAACAAAGACACGGGCGTGTCATGTGTCACATATGGTGTGACAAGCACGTGTCAGAAAACAAACGGATATTGTTCAATGCGAGATACTTTTAGTGGAGTTTGAGTAAAATGGAGGCCAGGGTCATACGTAGCAGTCGGTAAGTCACTCCCGCGTCAATTAACAGCAGGAGCGTCAGTTCGATCTGGATGACAGCTGTCACAAATCTGTTTTATTTTGTACCTTAAACTACTCGGTAAAAATTATCTAGCATCAACTTACAAGAAGTGGACGGGTTAACCATCAGTATTGTACCATATGTAATTATGAAACATGACATTTCCCAAGAGTTGCTCGACTACGATTGGGGTGGTGGGTGGGGGTTCAACTCGCTGACCATCCAATTGCACGCCCTACACTCATCAACAGACCGCTGCGGCTGCTTTCGTTATATAGGAATAGATTAAAAAGTATCGTTAGGGAATTTCCTTTCTTTAGAGACTAGGGTTTTCCGATTTTGGGGATTTTTAGGGACATTTTGAAAGCCCATTTTTCAGTGATTTGGCGTCCACCACCAAAACCACTGTTCCCTACAGGATTAATCGAGCTAACGACCACCAAAACCACAGCTCCCTAAAGGGATTAATCGAGCTAATGCTGCCGCCGCAAAATAGCTTGCATTCATTACCTGCCGTATGAAGCATCACTAGGTCTTCATATATTTTTTTTCTACAAACGTTTGGTTAGCGACGGTACGCTTGGTTAGCAACGGTGTGCTTGGTTAGCAACGGTGCGCTTGGTTAGCGTTGGTATGCTTGGTTAGCGATGAATGCGCTTGGTTAGCGATGTGCGGCTTGGTTAGCGATGTGCGGCAGTTGGCGATGGTGCGGCTTGGTTAGCGATGGTATGCTTGGTTAGCGACTAGCCCGCATGTGAGACCAGGTCCACCACGCGTGTTTTTTAATTTTTTAGAACACGCAGCCCAAGCTGCCGTGCTGAGGCGGGTATGTCCTGGGCCTGTTCAGCCCGAGTCCCGGATGACCTTGAGTCATGGTTCAGGGCTGTTTTGGGGTGGTTAGCGATGGTATGATTGGTTAGCGATTAGCCCACGCATGTGAGTATACAGTATACGGTAGGGATTTTCCTTACTTTCGAGACTAGAATTTTTCCTGATATAGGATTTTCTAGGGAAATTTTGGAAGGCCATTTTTCAGTGATATGGGCTCCCCCAATACCCGGTTCCCCACAGTTCCCCAGGCTTGTCTTGGGGATTGGGGGCTGAATGGTGGATGTGGAGTGGTGATTCTTAAGATTTACCGATTATTAGGTCCGTGCCAGTATCTCATAATCTACTTTAAGAAACCTCAGTATCTCTTCATATATCTTTTCTACAAACCTTCAACAGGAGTGGTGATTCTTAAGATTTACCTAGTTTAAATATGCTCCCGACCCTAAACCCTCTGCGAGCTATTTTACGGCATGCGGCGGCTGGAGCGACACATGCCAGCACCAGGAGGCGACGCTTCGTAAACATTATCCCCTATTTTCAAGAGTAAAAAAAGTCCTTAAATTGGATTTTCAAAGCGTTTCCATGACTGTTGAATGTTTGTAGAAAAGATATGAAGAGATACTGAGGTTTCTTAAAGTAGATTATGAGATACTGGCACGGACCTAATAAATCTTTACCCTATCCAGTCTACTCTTAAAACAAGCTATCGTCCCTGAACTAACTATGTGATTGCTGAGTCTATTCAATTCCCCCACCACCCTATTACTAAACCAATGCTTTCCTAAATCTCATCAATATATAATTTTATAATTTAAATCCATTACTGCAGTTCTATCCTGCTGGCTAATTCTCAGTACTTTACTTATATACCTTTGTTGTAACCCTTGACCCATTTGAATACTTCTATCAGATCTCCCGCACTCTTGGCTCTCTAGTGAATGTAAGTTTAGATGTTTCAGCCTATTTTGATATGGGAGGTTCCTCAGCCCCTGAATCATCTTGGTCTTCCTACTCTTATCTGATTCTAGCAAGTTGATGTCCATTTTGTAGAGGCAGCTCCTTTTACAATAAGGTCCAGTGTATTTCAACCCACATAATATCGCTTTACATGAATTTATCTAGTCTATTTTTGAATGTGACAATTGTATTGGCACTCACCACGTGACTAGTAAGCCTATTCCACTCATCCACCACCCTGTTTGTAAACCAATTTTGCCTGTGTCCCTGTTGAATCTGAATTTATCCAGTTTAAACCCATTACTTCGTGTCCTACCCGGTTCTCTTACCAACAAAACCTTATGAATGTCTCCTTTATTAAAGCCCTTCATCCATTTATAAACCTCGATCATGTCTCCATGCACCCTTCGCCTTTCTAGAGAATGCAAGTTTAACTGTTTGAGTCTTCCCTCGTATGGCAAGTTTCTCAACCCCTGAATCATCTTAGTCATCCTCCTCTGCACCGATTCTAACATTTTGATATCCATTCTATAGTAAGGTGACCAGAACTGAACCGCATAGTCAAGATGAGGTCTAACTAATGCTAAATATAGTTTGAGGAAGACTTGGGGCTTCTGTTGCTTACGCTCCTTGAAATAAATCCCAGTACCCTATTTGCTCGATTTCTAGCTTGAATGCATTGTGCCCTTGGACGGAGATCAGAGCTCACTAAGACCCTAAATCCCTCTACTTTTAGACCTGCTTTTGAGAGTGTCATTTAAGCAATAGTTATGTGAGGGTTGTTCCTACCTACAGTCAGAATACTGCACTTCCCTACATTGAACTCCATCTGCCATTTATCCACCCAGTCATACAATCTGTTGAGTTCACCCTGGAGAATACTAGCGTCCTGATCCGACTCAATTACTCTACCAATCTTGGTATCATCTGCAAATTTACTAACATCACTACCATAGCTGGGCACAATAACAGAAAACCTTATTCCTGATAACCGATAACTGATAATGAAAAACCTTAACGGTGATAACCGATATTCGATAAATGGATCTCGTGTTTTAGTCCACGAGTCATCCACTTAGGATCATTGTTTTCTTTTCTAAGTGTTCACTGTGGTATATGCTGTCATTGCCCCTCTACTATTACTCTAACTAAATTATTGTAAGACATTTCTACCTGGTTCTCCTGGCTCTCCAATCTGCAGTTCTGGCCCTCATGAATTCCTAAATTATCCCAGTTTACCCTTTCAAGATGTCTTCGAAGCCCCTTGTAATTTGCTCTTCTGAAATCTGGCACTAACACTGGGTTTGGTTCGCTGGTTACCGCCATAGCTGGGCACGATAACAGAAAACCTTATTCCCGATAACTGATAATGAAAAACCTTAACGGCGATAACCGATATTCATTAACTAGAGACACAAATATAGGCGATAACCGATACCCGATATAAATCCACAATTCGATACTAGCTAGCGATAAGTCCGATAGGCAAAACGATACTATATTGATATTTCAGATAGAACATTGATGAATTCAAATTTTCGTTATCTGTATTTTAGAAACTTACAGAACCTTAAAACCACACGTTGACACGTACATATGGACGGTAATACTAGAAATGCCTGAACCGGTGTTGTGTTATTTGGCGTCCCCACCGTCAAAAATTGTTTACAAACACTGGTCTCTCATGAACGGTGCATGCTCAGACCAGCAAGCGTGAACCTGTACAGTCTCACAAAGCTTTTAAACCGTAATAAGGAGTTGCTGGAAGGCTGAATCAGACATACAGTACCACTACCACCGTCCTCGCTGTTACTAGAACGGCACTCTGTACGAGTTGTATTTATATGTACAGAGTGTACGTCGTTCTAGAAACAGCGAGGATAATGTGGTACTGTATTTGATTCAGCTTTCAACAACTCTTAATGGGTTAAAAAACATTGTGAGACTGTACGTCTAAACAATGGTCTGAGCATGCAGTTCAGATCTCGACCAGTGTTTGTAAACAAAAGCGCCAGCTTTGACGATGGGACACCAAATAACACAACACCGGTGCCTTCAATACCATGGCATGGTCACAAACGAATTTGGAATATCAAATTTGAGGCAGTGAATAATCATTTTTGGGGCAAAGTTAAATGATTTTTCTCTATGATACATTGATTTTTGAGTAGCATAAAAAAATAACCTAGTGTTTTAATTTTCATGATCTAAGTATGAACTCTCATCAACGAAGATATTTCATACCCAGTTTTTCATACAACACCGGGCCACGCATGCGCAGTAGGGAGGAGACAACGTTTTTTTCTGAGAGGCTGAAAAAAAGTAGCGATTATAGCTAGTTTGGTTACAAAAGTAACGAAGATACCGATATATATTTAAATAAGTAGCGGATGGTCGATAATCCGATTTTGTTATCTGCGATAAAGTATCGCGATAACGCCCAGCTATGGTTACCGCCCAGTCTAAGCTAAAACGAACCGTTCTGTGGTCACTATTTCCTAACTCTCCGCCCACCTCCAACTCACGTAGCAAGTTCCCATTATTGGTTAGGACTAAGTCTAATATGTTATCTCCTCTGGTAGGCTCAGTAACTACCTGCTTAACCCGCAAACTGCTGTACGCCTTCTGGGCGGCTGAGCGGTAAGCTGCTGTAAGCCTTCTGGAAGCGGGCTTTTCAAACAGGCGCCAAAAAGTTTCCGCCGCGGCTTCAGATACTGCCAGAAAAACATTTTTGTGATAGAAAAATCTAAGAAATATGCAGGATACAACACATTTCGAGCTATTGTAATATTTATGACACGTTTATGTAACTTAGATATCATTTATTGAAGGTCAATCTCTCGCTGATATAGCCGCACTAGGCGACGCACTCAGAATCTCAGTCCCGCAGCTTACGGGTTAAGGAAATTATCTTGTATAACTTCAAGAAAGTCCTCGGCTTCCAGGTCACCCACTAGGTCTTCCCCGTCTATATTCCTATAAATAAAGTCCCCCATTACGCAGACATTTCTACTCCTACTCGCCCTGCCAATCTCCTGTAGAAATATACTCGTGTCCTGCCTGTTAAGGCTGAGTGGCCTGTACATAACTCCTAGAGTTAGTTTTCTTTCCTTTGTAAACGTCCACACAAACTGATTCAGAATCCATGTGAGCTTTGACTGAATTGTCAACTAAACTTTTAATTGTGTCTTTATCATATAGCGCAACTCAGCCCCTTTCTGCCCTTCTGTCTTTGTGAAACATCTGATAACCTGTTATTTCAAATTCTGATCTAAAATTTCTATTGGCAGTGTCTATCCATGTCTCAGTGATCGCTATTATGTCAAAATTTTCTGAACAAGCTTCACCCCTTAGTAAGTCTATCTTGTTTCTGAGGCTCCTGCTGTTAGTATAGAAGATTCTTAGCCCGCCCTCTGTTACTCCCCTATAATTACTTCTAAGCTGCCTGGTTATATTATGAGCTAGATGTCCTCTTCCATTACTCCTCCCATTGCTCCCATTACTCCTTCCCCCCTCGCCTATACTAAAAAATCCCTCAGGGTTCCAAGTGCTCGCTCAAGGGAGTCTGAGAGAGCCTCAACACCCTTGAACGTCAAGTGTATCCTGTCACGGGCGTAGAGGGCGTCGTTGCCAAAGAAGAGGTCCCAATTGTCGACGAACAGCCACCCATTGCGCTCGCAGTGCTCAGCAAGTCTGCTGTTCACTGCTATTGCCCTGGACAGCCATCCATCGCCATGGCAGGACGCCACACACTACTGGCGACCCACCAGCGTCACGTATCCTGCCTAACAATTCTCTAAAACACCTGAGAAGGTCCTCGCTTGGCACACGAGAAACCGTTTCTGCCACAGCTGAGAAAGACAATGGGGTTCGATCCCTCGCTTGCCATACACGCCTCAATCCTGTCTGATATATGGCCCACCCCTGCCCCTGGGAAACACACCCTCGTCCTGTTCTTATCCTTGGAGCAAAATACCTGTCAACATAACGAACCTGACTATCACCAACAACAAGAACCCGACGGTCACAGAAACTCACACGAGAATTCCGTAATAGTCTAACAAAGCCTGTGTCTCCGGTCTCTGTGTCTCCGTTCGGGTGGTCTCCGTGGTCGAGTTGTCTGGACCCGTGCCCAATATCAATGGCTACCATGTGCTCAAGTTTTTGTCTCTGTGATCTCCATGCCTTATCCAACCTATTTTCAAAGGTTTTAACTGATGGTGCACTCACTACTGCTTCAGGGAGGCCGTTCCAGATATCCACCACTCTATTACAGAATGAATATTTTCTTATATCTAACCTGGCACGTTGTTTATATATCTTCTTACTATGTCCCGTGTAGCTTGATAATTTTGATCCATGAAGAGGCCGCTGCATATGTCACTGTCGTACACTCCATTCATGATCTTGAACAATTCTATCATATCACCTCTTGATCGTCTGTATGACAGGGTTGGGAGGCCTAATTTCTGTAGTGGTTCTGGATATGACAAGTTCTTCAAGGTTGGTACCAATTTGGTGGCTCTTCTTTGAACTGCCTCCACTGCCTCAATGTCCATCTTCTTGCTCGGGGACCAGGCTTGGTTTGCATACTCTAGGTGTGGTCGAACTAAGGCAATAAACAATAACTTGAGTTCTGACTCATCCAGTGTCACAAATGTACGTCGGATCAGTCCGACCAATCCGTTATCCTTATTGATTTTCCTTGCACGGTGTTCTTTAAACTTCAGCTCAATCAGTCCAAACTCCCAGGTCCTCTTCCACTGTGATGTCCCTTAGCTCCTCCCTCATGTTGCATGTGACCTTTTCTTCATTTGATGTTCCTAGCCTCATAGCACTGCACTTTTCAGGGTGGAACTCAACAACCACTTCCCGACCAATGTTGCATCCTGTAGAGATCTTCCTGCAGTCTAACACAGTCCTCTCTTTACCAGTTTGTCTCGATAACTGATGACTGCGTATTTTGAGTAATTATCAAACCCAAAAGTCAGACCCACGTCTGCACCAAATAACTTTTTCATATTGGTTACTTTATTCAATTAGCGCGAATTCAGTTAGCGCGACCGCGTTCATACACCTAATTCTCGCGCTAAATGGGTCTCTACTGTATAATACAGAATGTGTCGTCGGCTGTAGCCATATGAATGCAAGGATACGGGGGTGGGGAGCCAGATGGCCCGGCCCCCCCAAAAAGTATTAGGATAACTAAAATATTTGAAATACCCATGAATTGAGCAAACATGTAATATATCTAAGATACCCTTACAAAGCTAAAGAGCTGGGGAGCGAAGCTGGCCGCCGCTAGATAGCTCTGGACGCTGTCCCCCAAACTTTAAAAAATTCCTCCTCATGGTTCCTTGGGCTTTACTATGCGGAGGTGGACGGGATGCTCAGGCAAGATTTAAATTTTTTCGGTGTCTGATGTAATTTTTCACTCCTGCAGGGCCAGGGCACAATGGGCAATGTGCTTTTATGGCCCCGCACTCATCTAACAATCTATATACTCGTACAGGGCCGTAGTACGCCGTACCCAGGGGGGGGAGGGGCCGGGTGGGCCGGACGACCCCCCCCCCCTCCATCTGCTAAAATGTCTACTTTCGGAGAGAGTCAAAACGAAAACTGGTACCTTTCTGTTGCATTTCTGGAGAACTCAGGATTTTCTTTATTTATTTTCAGTATTTAAGTTATGGAATCGTATATTGAATATTATAGAGCAACATTTAAAGGCCTAGGAAAAAATCTTTGTGACCTCATTCCTCACATGCAAGCAGAAAGTGAATTTTAGTGCAGGCCACTATCATCATTCGGCACTTGGAAGAGGAAATAAGGGAAGACTTCCTTGCCTTTGTGCGTGCTCATGACCTCACTGGTAAAGGTTTAGCCTGGCTCCTTTTGTGCACCGTTGAAGACCTCGGATTGAACATGGCCAAGTGCAGGGGACTTGGTTTCGATGGAGTAAGTGCCATGGTGGGAACATTCAAAGGGTGTGCCGCAGTACTCATGAAGAAGTACACCCTGGCCAAGCCAATCCACTGCTTTAGCCACCGGCAGAATCTTGTACTGACGAAGGCGTGTGACGTCAAGGAAGTGAAGATCGCTCTTCAAACACTGACCCAGGTGTACAACCTGACCCAGGTGTACAACACTGACCCAGGTGTACAACACTGACCCAGGTGTACAACACTGACCCAGGTGTACAACCTGACCCAGGTGTACAACACTGACCCAGGTGTACAACACTGACCCAGGTGTACAACACTGACCCAGGTGTACAACCTGACCCAGGTGTACAACCTGACCCAGGTGTACAACACTGACCCAGGTGTACAACACTGACCCAGGTGTACAACCTGATCCAGGTGTACAACCTGACCCAGGTGTACAACACTGACCCAGGTGTACAACCTGACCCAGGTGTACAACACTGACCCAGGTGTACAACCTGACCCAGGTGTACAACACTGACCCAGGTGTACAACACTGACCCAGGTGTACTACACTGACCCAGGTGTACAACACTGACCCAGGTGTACAACACTGACCCAGGTGTACAACACTGACCCAGGTGTACAACACTGACCCAGGTGTACTACACTGACCCAGGTGTACAACACTGACCCAGGTGTACAACACTGACCCAGGTGTACAACCTGACCCAGGTGTACAACACTGACCCAGGTGTACAACACTGACCCAGGTGTACAACCTGACCCAGGTGTACAACACTGACCCAGGTGTACAACACTGACCCAGGTGTACTACACTGACCCAGGTGTACAACACTGACCCAGGTGTACAACACTGACCCAGGTGTACAACCTGACCCAGGTGTACAACACTGACCCAGGTGTACAACACTGACCCAGGTGTACAACCTGACCCAGGTGTACAACACTGACCCAGGTGTACAACACTGACCCAGGTGTACAACACTGACCCAGGTGTACAACCTGACCCAGGTGTACAACACTGACCCAGGTGTACAACACTGACCCAGGTGTACAACTTCGTTCATCCTTCAAATATGCGCTCTCTCCGCTTCACAGAGGTTGTCAAGGTTACCTCGGCCAAGCGCGAAAAGCTTGTTCCCCTGTGCCCCACCAGGTGGATTGAGAGGCATGACAGAATGATGGTTTTCGTTGAATTTCTGCCTGTCATCGCTGTTTTTCTCGAGGAGGAACTTGACGCCACCGCTGGGCTCCTTCTCATCGCCATACGTGTTTCCTGCTTTCTCGTTGGACTGGTTGTAGTGGAGTGTATATTGGCACATACTCTCGAGCCGAGCCAAACTTCAGAGAAAAGATGGCGACCTGGTGTCAGCCGATGCCGTGGCATCGAGACCATTTTTGCCAAGTTCAGAGCAGATGCGGAGAATCATTTTCACGACGTGTACATGAAAGCGGAAGAGCTTTTGGTCGAGGTGGGGTCATTGCATGAAACCATGATCACCATCCCTGTGCCACGACTCTGTGGACGACAAACCCAGTGATCAAATGTTCCGTGCGAGAATGCTGAGGAGTACTACCACCGGCGGTGTATGCGTTCCGTTCGTGGACCACGTCTTGGCCTCAGCCAAGTTCGGTGACGACACAGTTCCTGTCGCACTTCAGCTCAAGCAACTCCTCAAAGGCCCTGAAACGGATGTTGCATGCGGTTGTGCTTCAAGTGGCAAAGCTCTACGAGCTCGACATTGAATCCCTGACACTCGTGAAGGTGGAAGCGGAGCGCTGGGCATTATCTGTTCCGGTCTTCCAAACTATCAAAGAAGCCCAGGCACACGCCAGCATCAGCATGTTCCCCAATCTCGCCATTCTCTTGAAAACTCTGTTGACGCTTCCAGTCTCCAACGCGGAGGCCGAGAGGTCTTTCTCAGCATTGAAAAGGCTGAAAACCTATCTGAGGAGTACTGTCGGCCAAGAGCGCCTGAACAGGCTTCCCTCCTCTGTGTCCACCATGATATCCCCATTTCAGTCGAGAGATTGATCAGCAAATTCGGCGAAAAAAACCGACTACTCTTTTGCTTGTGAGTCACTTGTTGAATACTTGGGAATTTGTAAATATATTTCTTTAGATCAGCCAATCTTTGCAAATGTGTTACCTCAATCCCATGTAAAAGAAGCCCTATAAGAATTCCTTTTTATCTTCAGCTGCGTCTAATTTCACATATTAGCTCTTTTTTGTAAAGGTCAGGTTTGTAATTTATATATGACCTGTATTATGATCACCCTTGCTGCTTACATAGCGAAATAAACATTTAGTTTTCTTGGTGATCGTATGGTGATGATTTCTACCTGTTCAGATCTGCCTTTTTACGGGTCGGATGTGCAATTTGAATTGTTTCTTGTTATTGCTTGCCAGCTTAATATTGATTGCACTTCATATATAGATACAAGAAAAATTCATTTGTCACATATACGTTGATTGCTCGGAGCTGCGGATTTTAAGCAAAGAACCGCCATCACTATCCATTGGTCTTCACTGTTTGAGGCTGTCGCTAACTTATGAAATTTTACCAGCGGGCTCCCCAAAATTGATTTTCTGGATCCGCCTTGCTTTGTTCCTCGTGTCAACTGTTATATCAACTGTTTTGCTTTCCACTGCTTCATTAATCACACTCTTGACTTCCTCCCCAACTTTCTGCTTGACTTCATCAATCCTAGATTTGAACTCACTGTTCACTTGAGACCTGATATCATCTCTAATTTCCTCCTTCAGATTCTTGACATCACTCTTGATCTCCTCTAAGGCCTCAGTGGTTTTAGTTTCCAGGGCATCCATACGTCTTTCTACTTTATCCTGTCTCTTGGATGTGTTGGTTACTTGTTTGAACAATTTCCCCGCAACAATATCGCATTTGGTACAATACCAGTGAATCTTACTTACTTGATTGCTGCTCAGGAAATTATACACTGCCTCAGTGACCTCCTCACACTTTATGTGGTGCCACATTTCACATAGTTCACAGCCTAGAGCCTTGTCTTCCTCACCAACCTTAACCTTACAGACTGGGCATGTGTCTGTTTGTTTATCTGCGTCTCTATCGTCTGCCCCTGTCAGCTGATCATCCCTGCCCCCAGCCGCAAGGATTGTTTTGACAGATCCAACAGTATCCTTGGTTTTGTGGCCGCCTGCTTACTAGACGGATTATTCTTCGAACGATTCATTCTTCTGGCAATATTACTATTGGAGAATTCCTTCACTTTTACAGAGCTCTCACGGGCACGTCCACCCTCGACCACGACCATGGACCCTAGGCTGCCGGTGTGTGGAGGAAAAGAGAACAAGGAAAGAACGAGGACAACAACAACACACTCAGCTTCCGCAAAGGTTGGGGCCGCCTCACCTGCAGGGCTGGACAGCAGCATGAGTGGCCAGGACAAGCAGGAGCAGACTGCTGCAGGGGGCAGGAGGGTCAGTGGTCACCAGATGAAGCAACTGGCTGCTGGCAACTACAGCAACAAAGGAGAGAGGAAGTTTGTGTGTCTGGAGTGTGGAAAAGAATTAACCACAAGGCAAGGCCTCAGATATCACACCCTTACACACACTGGTGTGAAGAACTATGAATGTAAGGAATGTGGGAAACAATTCATCCAGAAGAGTCACCTTGATACACACACCCTTTCACACACTGGTGTGAAGAACTATGAATGTAAGGAATGTGGGAAAAAATTCAACCGGAAGGGTAGCCTTGATACACACACCCTTACACACACTGGTGTGAAGAACTATGAATGTAAGGAATGTGGGAAAAAATTCAACCGGAAGGGTAACCTTGATACACACACCCTTACACACACTGGTGTGAAGAACTATGAATGTAAGGAATGTGGGAAAAAATTCATCCAGAAGAGTACCCTTGATAGACACCCTTACACACACTGGTGTGAAGAACTATGAATGTAAGGAATGTGGGAAAAAATTCATCCTGAAGAGTCACCTTGATACACACACCCTTACACACTGGTGTGAAGAACTATGAATGTAAGGAATGTGGGAAAAAATTCATCCGGAAGAGTCACCTTGATACACACACCCTTACACACACTGGTGTAAAAAGTCATGAGTGTGAAGAGTGCGGGAAGAGGTTCAGTGTGAAGCAGGCACTCAATCGACATGTCTTCAGGCACTATGGCCTTAGAGAGTTCAAGTGTGATGTTTGTGGAAAGCTCTTTAAGACAAAGAGAGACATTGCCAAGCACATGAAGATCCACTTCTGAAGTGTGTCAGTCTACAGTAGTTATAGTGACCAAGGTAGGGAAGGGGATGGGAGGGAGAGGAAGGGGAAGGGAAGGGAAGGCTAGCCCAAGAACGGGAAGGGAAGGAAAGGGAAGGCAGAGCAAGGGAAGGAAATCCCAAGGAAGGAAAAGGGAGAGTAATGTGGTGTGGCTGGGTGTGGTGTGGTGTGGCTGGGTATGGTGTATGGTGTGTGGTGTGACTGGGTGTGGTTTGTGGTGTGGCTGGGTATGGTGTGGTGTGTGGTGCGGCTGGGTATGGTATGGTGTGTGGTGGGGCTGGGTGTGGTATGGTGTGGTGTGGTGTGTGGTGAGGCTGGGTGTGGTGTGTGGTGTGGCTGGGTGTGGTGTGGTGTGGTGGGGCTGGGTATGGTGTGGTGTGGTGTGGTGTGTGGTGCGGCTGGGTGTGGTGTGGTGTGGTGGGGCTGGGTATGGTGTGGTGTGGTGTGGTGTGGTGTGTGGTGCGGCTGGGTATGGTGTGGTGTGGTGTGTGGTGTGGCTGGGTATGGTGTGGTGTGGTGTGGTGTGGTGTGTGGTGCGGCTGGGTTTGGTGTGGTGTGGTGTGTGGTGCGGCTGGGTATGGTGTGGTGTGGTGTGTGGTGCGGCTGGGTATGGTGTGGTGTGGTGTGTCGTGCGGCTGGGTGTGGTGTGTGGTGCAGCTGGGTTTGGTGTGGTGTGTGGTGTGGCTGGGTATGGTGTGGTGTGGTGTGTCGTGCGGCTGGGTGTGGTGTGTGGTGCAGCTGGGTTTGGTGTGGTGTGTGGTGTGGCTGGGTATGGTGTGGTGTGTGGTGTGGCTGGGTATGGTGTGGTGTGGCTGGGTATGGTGTGGTGTGGTGTGGCAGGATTTGACTCGGGGACTTTTTTTACCTCGCTGTTGGTGGTGTTTGCAGAAGGACAAGCAGGACCCGGACGGTGACATCATTATGAGGCTTGAGTACGGTCTCCTGAACTCCTCGTCCCTGTAGCTGATTGGTGAGTTGGCGACCCTGTTTTTTCTTTGTTCGCATGTCTCTCTGTCTCTATCTCTGGTTGTGGCTTTTAATTGATGGGTCTGTCTATGTCTGTGTCTCTGGTTGTTTTATTTGCTTCTCATTTTCTCTCTCTGTCTGGGTCTCTCTGTGTCTTTGTCTGTCTCTGTTTTTCTCTCATTTTCTCTCCCTGTGTGTCTCCGTCTCTCTGGATGTTTTATTTGCTTCTCATTTTCTCTGTCTGTCTGTCTGTCTGTCTCTCTGTGTCTTTGTCTGTCTCTGTCTCTCTCTGGATTTCTGTAGCTTTTTGTGATGGTTGTTTATTTCTGTTTTTATTTTCTCTGTGTCTGTCTATGTCTTTGTCTGTCTCTGTTTGTGTCTCTGTGTCTATGTCTTTGTCTGTCTCTGTTTGTGTCTCTGTGTCTGTCTTTGTCTGTCTCTGTCTCTCTCTGGATTTCTGTAGCTTTTAGTGCTAATGGTTGTTTTATCTACTTCTCATTTTCTCTGTGTCTGTCTCTTTGGTAGTATTGCTTTCCTTCTCTTTCTCTACTTATCCCTGTTTCATTTTCCTCCGTTCTCATTTTTTGTTCTCTTTCTGTTCTTATGTCTTATTTTTTCACCGTTTTCCTTTCATTCTTTTCCTTTTTCATTTCTCTCTTCCTCTCCTTGTCTTAGTTTTCCCTTTTCATTTCTTCTTCTTCCTTTTGCTGTCTCATTTTCTCTGTGTCTGGCTCTCTGGATTTCTGTAGCTTTTATTTATTTATTTATTTTTACAACAAAGGAGACGGCTCAAGGGCAACAAAAAGTGCATAGAAAAAAAGGCCCTACTCACCGCTGCCATAATAGACGAAAGTAAAGAGTGGCCAAGAGAGAGGTCAATTTGTGGTGGAGAGGTGTCTTGATTTTGGGAAAAGATGTCTACATAGTTTGTCTATTTTTGATCTGTTGTCTGTCTGGAAAGCTGGATTTTCTTATAGCCTTCTCAAAGTAATGCTTCCTCTACATAGTTTGTCTATTTTTGATCTGTTGTCTGTCTGGAAAGCTGGATTTTCTTATAGCCTTCTCAAACTAATGCTTCCTCTACATAGTTTGTCTATTTTTGATCTGTTGTCTGTCTGGAAAGCTGGATTGTGATAACAAGGGAGTCAAGTAAAAAAAAAGTATTTTTTTTCCATGGGCCAGAGCCAATAAGCGCTTTTTCATGTATTTCAATACCTCGAGTTTAGCGCCATACCTTCGGAACGAAGCAAGCGGAAATTTGATAGGGTACTGTATTCTTTTTTCAAAATTAGCTTCCTCTTCTCCTTATTTTCACATATTCATTTCTTTCTTTTTTATATATGTCTCTGTTATCCTTATTTGGTCTTTTCTTTAAATTCCTCCATGCCTTACTTCTGTTTTGTTTTTCTGTTTCACACCTCCTCCCAAACCATGTTTTCTCTCCTTTAGCTTTTACTGTATAGTATGGAACATCTATCTCTACTCCTTTGTTGTAGATATTCATAAAAAGGTCATATTTCTTTTGAATGTTAGTACTCCTCTTCATATCACTCTAGTCTACCCCAGGGAAGAAAGTCTTGAGTCCAACGTAATCTGCCTTTGCGTAGTTTTTCCTTTTTTCCTTATATGCCTCATCTCGGTGTTCACATCCTTCCAAAGTTTTCATCTCTAATAGCTCATGGTCGCTCTTTCCCAAGGGGCACTCATGACTGACTTCTTCATCTAGCTCAACATTTTTTGTGAAAATTAGGTCTAGTCTTGATGGTTGGTCATCCCCTCTCAGCCTTGTTTTTCCTTTGACCCACTGCGTCAACAGGTTATCTGTTGCCAGCTTCAATAGTTTACTTCCCCAGGTATTTTCTTCACCCTCCTTTGCATAGTCTTCCCAATTCACCTCTTTGCAATTGAAATCTCCCGCTAATATTATTCATTCATTCATTCATTTCATCGACGCCTGCTCCTAGGAGCTCCCACCAGGGGATGGCCACGGCAGAAGAGCTTCCAACTTTCTCTATCCAGACACTCCTTCCTTGCCTGCTCAAAGTTTCTCAAAGATCTTTCACCCCTCTCCCTAACGTACTCTTGCACCCTATCCCTCCATTTCACTGGAGGTCGTCCTCTAGCATTCCCTCCCTCTATCTCACTCACATACACCCTTCTGGTCATCTTACTCTCCTCCATTCACTCCATGTGGCCAAACCACTTTAAGGTCTGTCGCTTCACTTCTTCCACCACTCCACACTTCTTCCCTTCACCCCTGTGATACATTCCAAAATGCTCGTACACACTTTCATTACTCATTCCATCCATTCTACTCACACCACAAGCACTCCTCAAATAACTCATTTCCACTGCCTGCACTCTAGACCTCTGACTTTCATTCCAGGCCCATGTTTCACTTGCATATGTGAGGGTTGGTACTATTATTGTATTTCTCATATCCCTCTTTACCTCCATGCTCACACTTCTGCCATTCATGATTCGTCCCAAAGACCCTACCACCCTTCTTCCTTGCAATGCCCTTTCTCTTATCTCTCCCTCCATACCACCATGCTTACGCATAACTGATCCAAGGTACTTAAACTCATTGACCTCCTCCATTTCTTCACCATTTAAAATTATTTTGCATTCTTATTCACATTCAATTCCCACTCTCTATGGGCATACAAAATCTACAACCTCACTTCTGCTTCGCTCACAAACCATCACTTTACTTTTGTTGACATTTACTTTCAGCTTTCTCCTATTACAGACACTATCAAAAACACTGACCAAATTTTGTAGGTCACTTTCATTTTCTGCAATGAGCACCGTGTCATCAGCAAACAGTATCGAATTCAGTACCCACTTCCTTCCCCCATCGAACAGTCATACTCCAAATTCTCCAACTTTGCCCTTCATTTCTCTAATAACACCGTCCATATAAATATTGAATAACCATGGTGACATGACGCACCCTTGTCTTAAGCCCACTTTTATCTCAAAATGTTCACTTGTTTCTCCAGTAATTTTGACACATGCAGATGCATCCTCATAGAAAGACTTTATTGCACTAAGCAGTTTTCCTCCCACACCATAAATCTTTAAAACAATGCAATCCAATCGACTCTGTCATAAGCTTTTTCCAAATCCATGAAGGCAGCGTATAGTTTCTTTCCTTTTGCTATTATTTTTTCTACTACCATCCTGAAGGCAAATATCTGATCCACACATCCCCTTCCCTTCCTGAAGCCTCCTTGCTCTTCACTGATTTTCTCTTCTGCAAGTCCTTGCACCCTCTCTATTATGACTTTTCCATATACCTTTCCGGGTATACTCAGGAGACTTACACCTCTATAGCTCCCACATTCCCCTCTCCTGCCCTTCCCCTTGTAAACTGGGACTATGATGGCTTTCATCCAGTCTGCTGGCACCCCCCTCCCCTCCCATGCTACTTCAAATATCTTGACCATTCATTTCAACTTCATCTCCTCCACACTTCAACATTTCTGCTGTGATTCCATCAATTCATGCTGCCTTTTCGATTTTTAATCATTTTATTGCCTGATTTACTTCTTCATATGTTATACTTCTTTCTTTATATACTCCTCCTCTACCTCTACTCTAAACAGCTGCTGTTACAGCTGCTGGACGTCCATCCTCAAAATTCATTAAGTTTTTGAAATATTCTCTCCATCTCTCTTTCTCAGCTTCCCCGTCTTTCAGCATCTTTCCATTCTCATCCATAACTTCATTTATTATTATAATAAATATATAAATATTAGCTTTCTACTATTCTTTATTTGGTCTGTCAGTGCCCGTACTGTTTCTTCCAGCATAGTGTTGTATCTTACTTCATTCCAACTTTTGGCTTTAGGGGGACATAGGCTGTTATTATGTTATTCTTCTCTCCACCCTGTACCACTACCTGCACAGCCATCACCTCCGCACGTACCATTTCCATGTCTCACTTCAGTCGCTTTCAAGTTTTGTTTTGTCATTGTCATCACTCCTCCTCCCTTTCCTTCTTTCCTATCTTTTCTCCCAATGTTGTACTTGCTCTTTCCCTCCAGCACAAGTTCCAGTTATTTTGCAAGGTTTGTTTCAACTCTACATATCATATCTGGATCACTCTCCCTTCAATAATCATTAGTTTTTTATTTTTATACAAGACCATCTATGTTTGTGTATGCAATCCTTAACCCATTTTATCCCAATGTCCTCATTTGAGGACACCTGATAACACATAATTTTCCCATGTTATGAAAACATATATAAGTTACAGCACAGAATAATGATTCCTTCCTGACGTACATAAAGAAAAGCTTAAGGTTTAATGACATCTTTATCTGACTGTAGTTTGACTCTGAAACTGGTGAACATTTCTGCCTCAAAATGCACTGCATTGACTAGGCTGTGCTGACTTTCTCATTCCTGAGATGAACTATTATTTTGCTGTGTTTTATTCTCAAGAAGATGCAATATTATTCTCATAATACCCCAATAAATTATCTTAAGTAGAAAAATAATTATTGATATTACAAAATGTCTGTCCTCAAAAGAGGACACTGGGACGATATCGTGGCAGCGCGTGTCACAACACGTTCAGGATGGTGCATGCTGTAGAGCGGACTGAATCCCAGTTCCTACGCAGACCACCGCAGGATGCTTGTCTAATCAGCCGCAGATGTTGGTAATAAGGCACATGATATGATATATAAAAAATATGTGTGTGTGTGTGTGTGTAATTCACCTCTTGGTCTGCTGCGGGTCTCTCTCGAGACAGCCAGCCGTTCCCCTACGGAAGAGCACAGAGCTCGTAGTACCGATCTTTGGGTAGGACTGAGACCACTCACCCACAACACACCGCGACAACGAGGTCACAACTCCTTGCCTGACGTCGCGTACCTGCTCACTGCTAGGTGAACAGGGGCTACACGTGAAAGAAGACAAATCCAACTTACCTTCACCCGGCCGGGGAATTGAACCCTGATCCTTCTGGTTGTGAGCCAGACGCTCTACCCCTGAGCTACCGGGCCGTGTATGTGTGTGTGTGTGTTTACTCTTTTATATCGTATACTTGTTGACTTAGGTATTGCTCACTTGAGTGCTGCATTGAGCTGCTGTATTGCAGATGGTGAAAGCTACCTATTCTGCACTGACAATAGATGAAGCACATGCCTTGTTGTGTGAAAAGGGCGCCGAGGGAGAGTTTGAAAAGGGCGATGTGATTATTGGACCACCAGATGCAGATGAACTGACTGATGAAGAGGATGTCAGTGGTGATGTAATTGGTGAAATATCTGTTCAAGATGTACCAGGTACACTAGAGGTTCATGTGGACAAAGATGTCACTGAGGAATGTGCTGTATAGAAAGATAAACCCACCAGAAAAAAAAGGAAAGTCTGTGATCATTTCAGCAATTTGGTATATTTGAAGAAAGCATTTCTGTAGGTGAAAATTCATAAATTCCTGCATGAAGGAAAGGATCAGCTTGATTTGATAACCTTCAGAAGAGATTTGTGTTCCACACTTGAAGCTGGGTGATGCAAATGGAAGACTGGGAAGGAAAAGCTGTGCCCCTGGCCCGTCCACAACAATGGTTGATGCTCGCTATGATGGAAAGGCCCATGTCATTGCAAAGCGGGAGAAGGAAAAGACGGTGCCAAAGGAAGGCGTTGCAGCACTGCACAAGTATTTTTGTTTTGTATTGGATTTTACTATTGATATACACATGGCAGAACTGTTACTATAACAGGTACATTTTTACTTTTAGTTTTCATTATAATAGTAAACTGCGTGTTGTCAAAAAGAATAATAGAGTATTTTTCATGCTCCATATATATGAAAAAGAATATTACATAGTAATAGTTTTCTTTCCTTATTTTCCCAGTTGATATGATATTGTCCCAGTGTCCTCTTTTGAGGACAGCTGATTTCAAGCTTATTAAAGGAAAATAAAAGCTAAGACCATTATGTTGCATCTTTCTTTAACCAGATGAATGTAATTTAATAAAAACTACCAAAAAATACTAAAAGAAAAGACCCTTGAGATTTAATAGGTTAAACCTTTCTTCCCTTCTCCCTTTTTTCCCCCTCGTGTGTGTGTGTGTGTGTGTGTGTGTGTGTGTGTGTGTGTGTGTGTGTGTGTGTTACCCACATTACTAACAGGCAGATGAATGGTGGCTGTCTGCTAACTGATCTTCTCTTGGCAGGTTTTGTTCCCAGCTGTCCCATGAAGGTCTCAGGCAGCAGCCATCCCTCATGATGATGCAGCTCCCCTCAGCCTACCGGGCGGCCGCTGGTGCTGGGAACACACCCACGCCTCCCCCAACCCAGCTGCAAGGGGAACTTGCTGAGGTGAGTGTGTGTGTGTGTTGACCGATTTATTTCTTTATTATTATTTTCTAGTCTATGGTACCGGTAGGCATAGCTGGGCACGATAACAGAAAACCTTATTCCCGATAACTGATAATGAAAAACGTCAACGGCGATAACCGATATTCGTTAACTAGAGACACAAATATAGGTGATAACTGATACCCGATATAAATCCACAATTCCTGTACTAGCTAGCGATAAGTCCGATAGGCGAAAACGATACTATATTGATATTTCAGATAGAACAACATTGATGAATTCAAATTTTCATTATCTGTATTTTAGGAAACTTACAAAACCTTAAAACCACACGTTGACACGTACATATGGACGGTAATACTAGAAATGCCCGAACTAGTGTTGTGTTATTTGGCGTTTCCACCGTCAAAAATTGTTTACAAACACTGGTCTCTCGTGAACGGTGCATGCTCAGACCAGCAAGCGTAGACCTGTATAGTCTCACAAAGCTTGTAAACTGCAATTAAGAGTTGCTGGAAGGCTGAATCAGACATATAGTACCACTACCACCATCCTCGCTGTTTCTAGAACGACACTCTGTATGAGTTGTATTTATATGTACAGAGTGTACGTCATTCTAGAAACAGTGAGGATGGTGGTACTGTATGTTTGATTCAGCTTTCCAGCAACTCTTAATGTGTTAAAAAAGCATTGTGAGACTGTACAGGTCTACAATTAATGGTCTGAGCATGCGCAGTTCACGAGAGACCAGTGTTTGTAAACAAAAGCGCCAGCTTTTGACGATGGGACACCAAATAACACAACACCACCAGCTTTTGATGATGGGACACCAAATAACACAACACCGGGTGCCTTCAGTATCATGGCATGGTCACAAACGAATATGGAATATCAAATTTGAGGCAGTGAATAATCATTTTGGGGGCAAAGTTAAATGATTTATCTGATATATTGATTTTTGAGTAGCATAAAAAAATAACCTAGTGTTTTAATTTTCATGATCTAAGTATGAAATCTCATCACCGAAAAGATTTCATACCCCGAAGTTTTTTCATACAACACCGGGCCACGCATGCGCAGTAGGGAGACGTTTTTTTCTGAGAGGCGTAAAAAAAAAAGTAGCGATTATCGCTAGTTTGGTTACAAAAGTAACGAAGATATCGATATATATTTAAATAAATAGCGGATGGTCGATAATCCGATTTTGTTATCAGCGATAAAGTATCGCGATAACTTATCACGATAACACCCAGCTATGCCGGTAGGCTTTCGTGATGGGTCCTGATGGTCGGTCCCAGCCCATCACGGTGCAGGCAATTGTTTATAGTGGCGCTGTCTTGCTTGCTGTGCCCCGGAGCTCACCTGTGATCCCATTCAGAGCGAGACTCCAGAGTCTGGATTGGCAGGAGGTCTTGAGGGCAGCATGGGGGTAGTCCGTGGCCACTCGGCGCTAACTGAAATATCCCATCTTGTGGTGGTGGGTGGGGCGCGAACCTGGGACCTCCTGAATGCGGCGCTGGTATGCTAACCGCTCAGCCACTGCCCCTCCATGTCATGATTCTCCTTGTTATGTTCCTCATAGAGTTTCCTTAAAGCCTTATAATATGTGCTGGATTTCCTGGTGTCAAAGATATATATTTTTTCCCTCAAAATAGGAATAGAAAAAAATGGCAGTGCATATTGAGATAGGTAACTGTATGTGTGTGTGTATATGTGTGTGTGTGTGTGTGTATGTGTATATATATGTGTGTGTGTGTGTGTGTGAGTGTGTGTGTGTCCCCGTGCTTTACGATGGCTGAATTTATGATCAAATTCCTATCTGCTACAGCAAACCCATGCTTTTAGGAGACAGCGACATAATGAATTTTGGCTTTAAGGAACATTTTTGCTTTCTCTCTCTCTCTCTTATATAATGTGTACACCTAACACTTGGCAGAGTGCAGTTTATGGTATCTGTTAAGAACAATAGTGTGCCTTTTATTTTATTTTTTTCCCGATAACTTCCCTCACTAGTAAGAGTTGCTACATCAACATGCATTGCTTTATTTTAGGTTTTACTGTTTATCTGATAGGGTTTGATGTGTTTAACAAGAGTGAGAATGTGATGGGCTCAGTGTCTGCAGAGCCGCAGGCAGCCGTCCTCCCATACTTCTAGATGAAATTTTACTTGGAAACTTTATATCCATTCCAAGACAACTGAAAGTTAGGAAAAGACTTGTGAAAACAGTTTAGAAAACTGGTTTGCAGAGCACATTAATTACATTAATCTTAACCAACTTTAGCACACACAAAAAAATAAAATAGCAATCTTGGAGGGTAGGATGATGGGGGCAGTTCCCCCCTAATGTCAGGTAGTCATACATATGTAAATGATTTCAATATTTGTGTGTGTGTGTGTGTGTGTTTTCACTTAGTAATATTATTTATATCCACAGCACATTATGAATTTGGCCAGACAGAAGACCAGGTAAAGATCATACAGGATGGAATACTATAGACATCAACATCAGACGTGTAGAGGCTGAGAATGCTGGACAGGCCTTTGTCCTGCAGTGGACTAGTAATGGCGGTGAGTGGATGACACAAGGTTTGAACACCATCTTTATTGCAGAGTGCAACGATGGCAGCCTATAGACACCTTCACAGAGCGACTCACTGGGAGAGAGGAGAGAGGTGGCCAGGAGGCAGACCTGTATATTGAAGACCCGTGGGGATCCCTTTGTACTCCGGAGAGGCGTTCATGCATCACAGCCCCAGAAATGAACACAGCTTTTATTGTAGAATATAATTAAAATCTTATGTTGTATAGAATTCAGGAAATCAAAATAACTAAGATATTACTTATAT
Source organism: Eriocheir sinensis (assembly GCF_024679095.1). NCBI lineage: Eukaryota > Metazoa > Arthropoda > Malacostraca > Decapoda > Varunidae > Eriocheir > Eriocheir sinensis. The sequence continues at coordinate 9,631,612 of NC_066565.1, read as the reverse complement.
ATTTTTTCATTAAAATTTACACAGCCTTTTCATGTGCCCATTTCTTGAAACCAACACTGATTATGTAAACAATAACTTATATCAATGGAAATATTATAAATAACACTAAATGCTAATACAAATTATGTTAATAATAACCTGAACACCAGTTTGATGGAAAAGCAGAGGTTAGCATCCCTGACTACAAATCTGCAGGCCTTGGTCCAAATCCCGGCCCAGGCAGTCAGCATGCAACCCACCCAGCTGTTCATCCTTTCTTTCAGGATGGTCGGTAAACGGGTACCTGGGGAGACTTGGGACAGGTAAACAGTGGGTAACACGGATGTTGCATGGGACCTGTGTTGGGTTAATTAATGGGTTCTCTTCTAGTTGTATAAAAACAAATATATTATTCTTTCTGATGCACATCTTAAGTAATACCATAAATTGTCTCTTTATCAATTTTGTTCTTGACCACTGCATGCCTCCCTGGTGAAGTGTTGAGAGTGAATTTAAGCCATGACTATCCAGGCTTGGGTCTGGATTCCCGACTGAACAGTTTGGGCACAGCTGTTCATCATCTCTTTCAGGTGGGTCAATAAATAGGTACCCGGGGAAGGTAAACTGGTAACCAAGGTGCTGCACTTGCCGTGTGTACCCAGGGTAATGAGTTCTCTCTCATCACAGGCTCAAAAGCTAATGAGAGGTGAGCAATGATGCCGAGTGGTCAGCGTGTGGGCATGGTAAGCCCGTGGTTCGAGTCCCACAAAAACACGCTGATTTTTCAAGCCATCGCCGAGTGGCAGAAGATTACCCACATGCTGCCCAGATCCGCAGTCAACCCTAACTTCAGCGAGTTCGTTCAAGTGGAGCACTGGGGGGCAGCATGGGCCAAGCAGTCATACATCATGGCAGCCACTATAAATAGAATTCGCCTGTGCCACTATTGCGATGAGACTGTCCAAGATGCTCCTCAAACTACAGGCAGCACCTAAAAAAAAAACAATAAATAAATAAATAAAAAATAAATAAAAATTCTCATCCCTTACAATACTTTATCATTCACAACTCTCCCTGAAGCACCTGTTATCTGTCTGTTTTTCTCTGCTTTTGCTCTCGCCTTTCATGCTACTGTAAAGTTTGGGGCATACGCAATAGCTGTAGGTGGCCCCGGTACTCATCTCAGTACCGTTAGCCCTTGAGTCTGTGGTGGGTGATAACCTATTACCCTGAGACACGGAGCGTCTGTGCCTACATAGAAATGTCACCACGATATCATGCGGCATCACATTCTCCAGACCCGAGAATATTTGCTTTGCACACGTCTAAAACCTCACGTATATGACAGCAAGCCTCTGTGAAGGCACCTAGCTGCTGCTGCTGCTGCAACATCTCCCTCTGAAATGTGTTTTATCTGCTCCTAATGATCATTTCTGGTCTGTTTGAGGTCATGATAAACTTCCTGCTTTTGACAACAGCCCCGATATTCATCATCGAACCTCCTCCTTTGCCTTGGGGCACCATGAAAAAGGGGAGGCTACAACGCCAACAAATGGGTTTTGGTATGGTGCAGAAGGTACCAAAGAAGAAGCACAGTCCATGGTTGTAGAGGAAGAGGAACTGGGTTGTAAAGATGAAGTGGCAGCAGAAGGTGCTGGATCACATGAAGTGAACTGCTGCAAAGTTGCAGCAGCTGTGGGGATCTCTGTAGGTGGCAGTTTTTTACGCACAGCTGTGAAGAAAGGAGACATTGCATTACCAGTTATATATGAAGGACAATAAATGACATGACTCGGGAAATCCATCTTCCTTTCATACACAATGTTAACCTGGTAGCTGCGGGGATCATGTTTCTTAAAGGACCCTCTAAGCGAGAAAAATGAGAAAATATCATCACTCACGTAAACCATTTCATAATATATATCAACGCATTTGTGATCAGTTTATGAATCATCTATTTTGGGGGGTTTATATCATGGCAAAAATTTGGCCCGTCACTGGTACACGGTAAAGCCACAAATTTGGCCTGTCGCTGCTACCGGGTTAACTTGTTTTCCCGAGACTGAAAAATAATCCTATTCTAGCAATGAAGGCACCAGAAAGAAATTGGCAAGTGTTGCATATTAATGTAGATAGTATTAAATAAATCATCTTTAATCCAAGGCAGGCCCCCTCAGCACTTCTTTTTTTAAATGAGTATGTCTCATTTAGTACGAATTGAAATATATATATATATATATATATATATATATATATATATATATATATCTATATATATATATATATATATATATATATATATATATATATATATATTGATCTAGACCAATCTAAGGAAAATGAAAATTGATAGGGAGGATAATGGTAATAATAATGGTAATTCCATACTGCTAAAAGAAAGATTACTAGTATTGGGATCACCCTTCATCAAGTGGATGCTCACCTTCTAAGGAGTGTGTCAAAAACACCCTCGCCCATGTGAAGCTCTCCACAGATAACAGTGGTGACAGCACCATGTTCTTCAGTGATGTTGGGCAGTGATGGAGGGTGCCATGTGAAGCTCTCCAGAGATAACAGTGGTGACAGCACCATGTTCTTCAGTGATGTTGGGCAGTGATGGAGGGTGCCATGTGAAGCTCTCCAGAGATAACAGTGGTGACAGCACCATGTTCTTCAGTGATGGCAGGCAGTGATGGAGGGTGCCATGTGAAGCTCTCCAGAGATAACAGTGGTGACAGCATCATGTTCTTCAGTGATGGCAGGCAGTGATGGAGGGTGCCATGTGAAGCTCTCCACAGATAACAGTGGTGACAGCACCATGTTCTTCAGTGATGGCAGGCAGTGATGGAGGGTGCCATGTGAAGCTCTCCACAGATAACAGTGGTGACAGCACCATGTTCTTCAGTGATGGCGGGCAGTGATGGAGGGTGCCATGTGAAGCTCTCCACAGATAACAGTGGTGACAGCATCATGTTCTTCAGTGATGGCGGGCAGTGATGGAGGGTGCCATGTGAAGCTCTCCACAGATAACAGTGGTGACAGCACCATGTTCTTCAGTGATGGCGGGCAGTGATGGAGGGTGCCATGTGAAGCTCTCCACAGATAACAGTGGTGACAGCATCATGTTCTTCAGTGATGGCGGGCAGTGATGGAGGGTGCCATGTGAAGCTCTCCACAGATAACAGTGGTGACAGCACCATGTTCTTCAGTGATGGCGGGGGCCCTCACCAGTCTTCTTCATTAAGCTTCTGTCTTCCTGCTTCAGGCTGCAATCAAACAGTTGTTTAGTACCACATTAATATGTTTGGGGCAGATTGAATTATAGCTAACATAGTATACTGTTTGATTGAATATTTGAAAGAATCAAACCTAAACTAACATACTGTTTGATTGAATATTTGAAAGAATCAAACCTAAACTAACATACTGTTTGATTGAATATTTGAAAGAATCAAACCTAAACTAACATACTGTTTGATTGAATATTTGAAAGAATCAAACCTAAACTAACATACTGTTTGATTGAATATTTGAAAGAATCAAACCTAAACTAACATACTGTTTGATTGAATATTTGAAAGAATCAAACCTAAACTAACATACTGTTTGATTGAATATTTGAAAGAATCAAACCTAAACTAACATACTGTTTGATTGAATATTTGAAAGAATCAAACCTAAACTAACATACTGTTTGATTGAATATTTGAAAGAATCAAACCTAAACTAACCAGGTTACCCCATTCCCAAGCTTGCAGGGTAGGCACTGAAAATGGTAGATTGAAAAACAGAACTGTATTACTAACCTAAATGAATGTATTATTCTAGTGTTTGTGTTAGAGATAGGTTTACTGTTCAACAGGATGAGGTTGGGTTGTTAAGTTTGAAAATGGCTCTTAATGAAGCAGTAATAGGTTACTATTTTGTCTGTGATTGTTAAATTATTAGCATGTGTAAAAGCTACAACTGCTATATGCTACATAGTAATATTCTATGTATCTATATATCTTTCCCTTTGCCCTAATTAAAGGTTAAATTCAATATCAATGAAAAATTTCTGCTCTTATAAATTGTCAAAATGAGTTGTAGCCTATTCCTAACTGATCAGAATTAGTTTGCATCCTGAGAACACGTGATTGATGTAGTATTTGTTTCAATAGGCTAGAAATTTATCATTTAAATCAACACAAGGTTATGTTAGCCAGTCATTCATTACACATGTTTTTCTTTAGTTTGAGACAAGGTTATGTTAGCCAGTCATTCATTACATGTGTTTTTCTTTAGTTTGAGACAAGGTTATGTTAGCCAGTCATTCATTACACATGTTTTTCTTTAGTTTGAGACAAGGTTATGTTAGCCAGTCATTCATTACATGTGTTTTTCTTTAGTTTGAGACAAGGTTATGTTAGCCAGTCATTCATTACATGTGTTTTTCTTTAGTTTGAGACAAGGTTATGTTAGCCAGTCATTCATTACATTCATTTGAGTAGCTTCCATAACCTTCTCTCGATGGACAGAAGTGACAAAACAAATGACTAACATAACCTGGTCTCAGTGTTACAAAGGGCAGAGCAAGTTAATAGTGACAGAAATAAACATTACAAAAGATTTAGCAACCGAAGGGACAGGAGTACGCATTGCTACAGATGACACAGTAACCCAAGTGTGATAGGGATTGTAATGTTACGGAAGATATGGTGACGTAAGTGACGAGGACCGAGCGTTACAGACAGCGTAGTGACTTAAGCATGACAGGGATTGTAGAAAGATTGTGGAATGATTGTATAAAAAAAGATACAGTAACTCAGCAGTGACATAGATACGTAATGTTACTGAGGACATGGTAACTTACGTATGATGAGGATCGTAATGTTGCAGATGAACTAACAATAATTTAAGTGTCAGAATTCATCATGTTACAAATGGCATATTAATTTTAGTGGCATGGATCAGAATGTTACAAAATATATACGTATATTAAGCGGCACGGATCGTAATGTTACAAGATACATGGTACCCACACCGATATGTATACATAATGTTAAATGACATAGTAACTTAAATTAAATGGATATATTACGCTAAAAAAGCTTAGTAACCAAAGTGACATGTATACGTAATGTTACAAATGGCATAGTAACAAATGAAATGGATACGTAATGTTAACAAGACTTAGTAACCAAAGTGAATATGAATGCGTAATGTTAACAAAACTTAGTAACCAAAGTGAATGAATGCGTAATGTTAACAAGACTTAGTAACCAAAGCGACATATACGTAATGTTAGGGATGACACAGTAACTTAAATATAATGGTTAGTAATGTTAACAAGACTTAGTAACCAAAGTGACATATACGTAATGTTAGGGATGACACAGTAACTTAAATATAATGGTTAGTAATGTTAACAAGACTTAGTAACCAAAGTGACATATACGTAATGTTAGGGATGACACAGTAACTTAAATATAATGGTTAGTAATGTTAACAAGACTTAGTAACCAAAGTGACATATACGTAATGTTAGGGATGACACAGTAACTTCAGTATAACATGGATCGTAATGTTACATCTACATAAAGACGAGAAATGAGCATAACAGTGAGTGCCGGGTTGCCGTAATCTTGCCTCAACGTACAGAGATCAAATTAACACACGACATACAAATTGCAGTTACTTATACAAGCACTTCGTAGGTAAGGTTGACAAGTTATATTCCATTAGTTTAAATGACGTAATCTCTCCTTGACATACAGAGATCAAATGAACATACGACATACGACTGAATTGAAGTTACTTATACAAACATCTCAAAGGTAAGGTTGGCATAACTTATATTTTGCTAGTTTAAATGATGTAATCTTCCCTTTACATACAGATCAAAGTAACATACGACATATGAAATGAATTGATGTTACTTATACAAACATACCAGTGAAATGAGGTTACTTATACAAACATACCAGTGAATTGAGGTTACTTATACAAACATACCAGTGAAATGAGGTTACTTATACAAACATACCAGTGAATTGAGGTTACTTATACAAACATCTCGCAGGTTAAGGTTGACGTAACTTATATAGCGTTACTTTAAGAGATGTAATCTTGCCTATACGTACAGAGATCGAAGTAACATCTCGAGAGTAGGGTTCAAGTAACTTATATTTCGTTAGTTTAAGGTTACATATACTTACAATAAAGTCGTAAAGAGGGAAAGAATAAAGGTGTGTGGAAAAGGTCATCTTATTGCCTACAAACACCAAGAGAGACAAATATTGGGGCGAGGGAGGGAGGGCAGGGTAACAAATACACACGCACACACACACACAAAAAATAATAAATAAATAAATAAATAATTAAATAAAAACACTGAACCACATACCCAAATCAAACACCTCCACACTAAACATCCTTCTTCGACCGTCCATGTTGAGAGGAGCAGGAGGAGGGCGAGGGGGAGGAGGGCAAGGAGGAGGAGGCGGAGGCAACTGAGGAGGAGGAGACGAGAGAAGACGTGGAGCCGCCAGCGATGGAGTTGGCGGCTGTTCCTCCGTCCTTCCTTCAAGGCTGTGGCGGGTGACTTCTTGGCCACTGCCACCGCCTTGTCCATCTTCTCCTTCCGGTGGATTTGGTACTCAGCGATGAGCCGGCAGGTTAGCATGAAGAACACCTGGGGGGGAGGGGAGGGGAGGATAGGGGAGGTGAGATTAGGTTGAGTTAGGGGAGGTTTGGTAAGGTAAGGTAAGGTTAAGTTAAGGTAGGTTAGGTAAGGTTAAATTAGGGGAGGTTAGGTCAGTTAAGGTTAAGTTAGGGGAGGTTAGGTAAGGTTAAGTTAGGGGTGGTTAGGTTAGGTAAGGATAAGTTTGGGGAGGTTAGGTTAGACGAGGTTAGTTAAGGTTAGGTTAGGGGAGGTTAGGTAAGGTTTGGTTAGGGGAGGTTAGGTTAGGTTAGGTTAGGTAAGGTAAAGTAAGGTAAGGTTAAGGGAGGTTAGGCAAGGTTAGGTTAGGGGAGATTAAGTTAGATTAGGGGAGGTTATGAAGTTTTATCTTTTAGGGTTCAAGGGCAATAAAACAAAAAAGGCATAAAAAACACTAGGTCCTGCCCCTGAACAGAGAGAAGGAAAAATGACAACGGGGCATAATTACCAGTGAGGGGGCGAGTCTCTCAAACTTGTCGCCCACCATCCAGTGATTGTACCTGGCGAACAGCATCATGAGGGCCAGGACCAGGTTGGCAAACTGCTTCACACGCTCTGAAAGACACAGAAACTGCTCAGCAAGGACTGTAGGCGGGCATCCTCAACACTTCCCCTCACATCAACTCTTTCCAAAGGCCAAGAAAAGGTATCAATTGCATTCTAATGACGTGAGGTAATCCAGCTTTCCAGACAGACAACAGATCAAAAATAGACAAACTATGTAGAGGAAGCATTAGTTTGAGAAGGCTATAAGAAAATCCAGCTTTCCAGACAGACAACAGATCAAAAATAGACAAACTATGTAGAGGAAGCATTAGTTTGAGAAGGCTATAAGAAAATCCATCTTTCCAGACAGACAACAGATCTATGGAATATGCTACAAGACCTGTATGCCAAAAACACTCTGCTTTAAAGAAAAAATCTGAAAAGTTTCAAAAGATGGAACACTGAGTATGACTTAACCTGGAAGCAGCAGGGATCATGTTTCTTAATGGTCCCTCCAAGCAAGAAAAATGAGAAAAAATCACCCCTCACACAAACCATTTAATAACATATATCAAAGCATTCGTGATCAGATTATGTATCATCTATTTTAGGGGGTTTATATCACGGCACAAATTTGGAAAGCCACAAATTTGTATCATCTATCTGCTACCGGGTTAATGATGCAAAGACAAAATTAGGTAAGACTTAAAACTGCAAGATATCATTAGCAAGGGACAGGAATACAACTTAACTATAGGGAATTACTAATGAGGGAGGGACAGGGAAAACAAAGTAACCATTAATCAGTGAAAAGAAAGGCAACAGGTAACAAATACAGGTTAACAAGCACACAGGTAACTCACTGGAAGGTATAATTAACAAGCAGGATTGTTCACAAAGGAGGGGACTCGGACACAGGGACTTGGCCTCGGCTTACTATTATATATTACATGGAGGGTAGTAGTGTGTCCTTGAGCCATTATTAGTGACTAGCAACAAGGCATATGCGTCCCCAATGACCCAAAGTGACGTCAAGGGAACAAAAACCACCTGCCATATTAACGTGATATTATTATCATCATCATCATTAGCAGATTTACATAGATCTTCAGACCGTGCAGATCCTATGGAAGGAGGAGGAGGAGGGAAGAAGGAGCTGAAGGAAGAAGGAAGGAAGAGAAAGAATAAATGATGAGTAGTGGAAGAATGAGATGAGAAGTGGAAGAATGAGATGAAGTGGAAGAAAAGAATGAGATGAGAAGTGGAAGAATGAGATGAGTAGTGGAAGAATGAGATGAGAAGTGGAAGAATGAGATGAGAAGTGGAAGAATGAGAGTAGTGGAAGAATGAGATGAGAAGTGGAAGAATGAGATGAGTAGTGGAAGAATGAGATGAGTAGTGTAAGAATGAGATGAAGTGGAAGAATGAGATGAGTAGTGGAAGAATGAGATGAGAAGTGGAAGAATGAGATGAGTAGTGGAAGAATGAGATGAGAAGTGGAAGAATGAGATGAGTAGTGGAAGAATGAGATGAGTAGTGGAAGAATGAGATGAGAAGTGGAAGAATGAGATGAGTAGTGGAAGAATGAGATGAGAAGTGGAAGAATGAGATGAGAAGTGGAAGAATGAGATGAGTAGTGGAAGAATGAGATGAGTAGTGGAAGAATGAGATGAGAAGTGGAAGAATGAGATGAGAAGTGGAAGAATGAGATGAGTCGAGGAAGAATGAGATGAGTAGTGGAAGAATGAGATGAGTAGTGGAAGAATGAGATGAGTAGTGGAAGAATGAGATGAGTAGTGGAAGAATGAGATGAGAAGTGGAAGAATGAGATGAGAAGTGGAAGAATGAGATGAGAAGTGGAAGAATGAGATGAGTAGTGGAAGAATGAGATGAGAAGTGGAAGAATGAGATGAGAAGTGGAAGAATGAGATGAGTAGTGGAAGAATGAGATGAGAAGTGGAAGAATGAGATGAGAAGTGGAAGAATGAGATGAGTAGTTGAAGAATGAGATGAGAAGTGGAAGAATGAGATGAGTAGTGGAAGAATGAGATGAGAAGTGGAAGAATGAGATGAGAAGTGGAAGAATGAGATGAGTAGTGGAAGAATGAGATGAGTAGTGGAAGAATGAGATGAGAAGTGGAAGAATGAGATGAGTAGTGGAAGAATGAGATGAGAAGTGGAAGAATGAGAAGAGTGGAAGAATGAGATTATAAGTGGAAGATTGAGATGAGTAGTGGAAGAATGAGATGAGTAGTGGAAGAATGAGATGAGAAGTGGAAGAATGAGATGAGTAGTGGAAGAATGAGATGAGAAGTGGAAGAATGAGAAGAGTAATGGAAGAATGAGATGAGAAATGGAAGAATGAGATGAGCAGTGGAAGAATGAGATGAGAAGTGGAAGAATGAGATTAGAAGTGGAAGAATGAGATGAGTAGTGGAAGAATGAGATAAGTAGTGGAAGAATGAGATGAGTAGTGGAAGAATGAGATGAGTAGTGGAAGAACGAGATGAGAAGTGGAAGAATGAGATGAGAAGTGGAAGAATGAGATGAGTAGTGGAAGAATGAAAAAAAGTAGTGGAAGAATGTTTTTTTTTTTTACAGCAGAGGAGACCATTCAGGGCATAAAAAAAATAAATAAATAAATAAATAAATAAATAAACGCTTCTCACTGCTCCTGAATAAAGTACATAGGATTAGCCAAATAGAGAAATCAATTTTGGGAGGAGAGGTGTCCAGATACCCTCCTCTTGAAAGAGTTCAAGTCGAAGGCAGGAGGAAATACAGATGAAGGAAGATTGTTCCAGCGTTTACCAGCGTGAGGGATGAAAGAGTGAAGATGCTGGTTAACTCTTGCATAAGGGGTTTGGACAGTATAGGGATGAGCTTGATCAGATAGTCGTGTGAGGCGAGACCGCAGGAGGGGAGGCATGCAGTTAGCAAGTTCAGAAGAGCAGTCAGTGTGAAAATATCGATAGAAGATAGAAAGAGAGGCAACATGGCGATGGAATTTAAGAGGCAGAAGACTATCAGTAAGAGGAGGAGAGCTGATGAGACAAAGAGCCTTACGGCCGTACCAGAAGGCAGCCTCCTCGACTATAGAAGCTCTTCAGCCAATTTCTCATACCATAATCTTCGAGGGGCCCTCACCGTAAGCGAAGGAAAGGTGTTGACGGGCGAAATTGTTGGAATCTGGCAAGGGGTCGAGATAGGTACTACATCCTCGTGAGCCCCTTCGCATATTTTATGCGTCAATTCTGCATTTCTCTCATTAATATAGTGATAAATGATCCAGGAATTATAATAAAATGTATTTGATCTAATATGAATCTGCAAAAGTTTTTTTAAATAAATGATTTAAAGTTTTGTTTAAGACTTTAGGGTTGTATCATGATTTTTAACCCTTGCCGTGTTGCCGTGTCAACACGCCTCCTTGGTCAACTCAAAGAGCTAGGCAGTCATTTCCTATAGCTCCGATGGGGCTCGAGCACTTTTCTAACGGCCCCTTGCTTGACAGGATGGTAGCGATGGGCAGAGAAGCGTTAACGTCGGGTGGATGTGGACCCCCTGGCTGTGTGCGTGGAGAGAGGAGGAAACCAAGGGGTGCTGACGTCACTCCCCATCCCCAACACAAAGTACGGGACAACTCAATAGAAGAAGAAACAGAATAGAAATATGACGCCTACGTAGGCGTCATCGTATATGCTACTGGGGCTTCATGATGCCTACGTAGGCGTCATCATATTGAAAGGGTTAATGGTACGGCTGGTAGACTCCACTCTGTCCAGAAGAGCTGTTAGAGTGGAGCCCCCCACACATGAGATGCATACTCCATACGAGGGTGGACAAGGCCCCTGTATATGGCTAGCAACTGTGCGGGGGAGAAGAACTGATGGAGACGATACAGAACGAGATGAGAATGAGATACAGAATGAGATGAAAAATGGAAGAATGAGATGAGTAAAGGAAAAATGAGATGAGTAGTGGAAGAATGAGATGAATAGTGGAAGAATAAAATAAGTAGTGGAAGAATGAAATCAATAGTGGAAGAATAAATAGTGGAAGAATGAAATGAGTAGTGGAAGAATGAGATGAGAAGTAGAAGAATGAGATGAGTAGTGGAAGAATTAAATGAGTAGTGGAAGAATGAGATGAAAAGTGGAAGAATGAGATGACTAGTGGAAGAATGAGATGAATAGTGGAAGAATGAAATGAATAGTGAAAGAATAAAATGAATAGTGGAAGAATGAGTATTGGAAGAATGAGATGAGTATTGGAAGAATGAGATGAGTAAAGGAAAAATGAGATGAGAAGTGGAAGAATGAGACGAGTAGTGGAAGAGTGAAATGAGTAGTGGAAGAATGAGATGAGAAGTGAAAGAATGAGATGAGAAGTGGAAGAATGAGACGAGTAGTGGAAGAATTAAATGAGTAGTGGAAGAATGAGATGAGAAGTGAAAGAATGTGATGAGTAGTGGAGAAATGAGATGAGAAGTGGAAGAATGAGATGAGCCTCAGAAGTGGAGAATGAGATGAATAGTGAAAGAATGAGATGAGAGGTGGAAGAATGAGATGAGTAGTGGAGGAATGAGATGAGGAGGAGATTAATGAAACCTTTACCCAGACATGACATGACAGCGACATAATCCAAGCCTTTGGATTACATTGAGTAAACGTGAGAACATGGTCATAATTATCACTTGCATCAGTGGTACTCTTGGGTGAAGCACACCACTGAAAGGCATTGATTCTTTTGCTGCAGCAATGGTTTATAAATACATGTTCCAGCTATTTTAGTGTTAGGTGACATTCTCTTGCCCTCACCTCACAGAGGAGTAAGTAATTCACTGTAGCTGTGAGACTCAACCAGGCTCCAGGCCAGGTGCAGCTGCCACAGCTGTGGAAAGTCAGCCATCAGTATTTCCTTCCTCTTCTTGCTGTGCTCCTCTCCTTTATCACTTCACAGGCAAGCCTTCTTTCTTCCTTGTCTTACAAGATCACTTTTACCTCTCCTTCACTTCCCTTTCCTATCAGGCTCAGCTGCTGCTAACACCCTGGTCACTATAACTACTGTAGGCAGACACACTTCAGAAGTGGATCTTCATGTGCTTGGCAATGTCTGCCTTTGTCTTAAAGAGCTTTCCACAAACATCACACTTGAACTCTCTAAGGCCATAGTGCCTGAAGACATGTTGATTGAGTGCCTGCTTCCTGCTGAACCTCTTCCCGCACTCTTCACACTCATGACTCTTTACACCAGTGTGTGTGTTCATCAAGGTAACCCTTCCGGATGATTTTTTTCCCACATTCCTTACATTCATAGTTCTTAACACCAGTGTGTGTAAGGGTGTGTGTATTAAGGGTACCCTTCTGGCTGAACTTTTTCCCACATACCTTACATTCATAGTTCTTCATACCTGAGTGTGTAAGGGTGTATTCATCAAGATGACACTTATGCCTGAATTTCTTCATACATTCCTTACATTCATAGTTCTTCACACCAGTGTGTGTAAGGGTGTGTCTATCAAGGTTACCCTTCAGGCTGAATTTTTTCCCACATTCCTTACATTCATAGTTCTTCACACCAGTGTGTGTAAGGGTGTGTGTATCAAGGGTACTCTTCTGGATGAATTTTTTCCCACATTCCATACATTCATAGTTCTTCACACCAGTGTGTGTAAGGGTGTGTGTATCAAGGTGACTCTTCTGGATGAATTTTTTCCCACATTCCTTACATTCATAGTTCTTCACACCAGTGTGTGTAAGGGTGTGATATCTTAGGCCTTCCCTTGAGGTGAATTCTTTTCCACACTCCAGACACACAAACTTCCTCTCTCCTTTGTTGCTGGAGTTGCTAGCAGCAAGTTGCTTCATCTGCTTACCTCTGACCCTCCTGCCCCCTGCAGCAGTCTGCTCCTGCTTGTCTGGAGTACTCATGCCTCTTCTTCTTCTTCTGGGGTGTTCTAGGGGGCTGTTAGGCAGTGTTGTTGTTGTTGTTGTTGTTATGGGCAGCAGCCAGTAGTCGCTCACATGAGCCCTGGTGTCATCCTGTGAGGGCCTCACTGGCTGCCCCGTCTTCCTGAGGAAGGCACAGGTGGGGCGGGTGGCTGCTGCTTCCTGCCGTGAGGGGTGGACGCCTGCCGCCGCCTGGTCCAAGGTGGCCGCCATGTCCAGGGAGGGAGGGAGTTGGTGTCGTGGCTGGGAGTGGAGGCAGGGCAGTGCAGCAGTCGACGGTCCTGCAGCAGCAGCAGCAGCAGGAGGTGCTCGTCCTGCAGCAGCAGCAGCAGGAGGTGCTCAATGGTGTCCTGCAGCAGCAGCAGCAGGAGGTGCGCAGCAGCAGCAGGAGGTGCTCAATGGTCTCCTCGACGGTCCTGCAGCAGCAGCAGCAGGAGGTGCTAAATGGTCTCTCGACGGTCCTGCAGCAGCAGCAGCAGGAGGTGCTCAATGGTCTCTCGACGGTCCTGCAGCAGCAGCAGCAGGAGGTGCTCAATGGTCTCCTCGACAGTCCTGCAGCAGCAGCAGCAGGAGGTGCTCAATGGTCTCCTCGACGGTCCAGCAGCAGCAGCAGCAGGAGGTGCTCAATGGTCTCCTCGACGGTCCTGCAGCAGCAGCAGGAGGTGCTCAATGGTCTCCTCGACGGTCCTGCAGCAGCAGCAGCAGGAGGTGCCCAATGGTCTCCTCGACGGTCCTGCAGCAGCAGCAGCAGGAGGTGCGTCCTGCAGCAGCAGCAGCAGGAGGTGCTCAATGGTCTCCTCGACGGTCCTGCAGCAGCAGCAGCAGGAGGTGCTCAATGGTCTCCTCGACGGTCCCGCAGCAGCAGCAGCAGGAGGTGCCCAATGGTCTCCTCGACGGTCCTGCAGCAGCAGCAGCAGCAGGAGGTGCCCAATGGTCTCCTCGACGGTCCTGCAGCAGCAGCAGGAGGTGCTCAATGGTCTCCTCGACGGTCCTGCAGCAGCAGCAGGAGGTGCCCAATGGTCTCCTCGACGGTCCTGCAGCAGCAGCAGGAGGTGCCCAATAGTCTCCTCGACGGTCCTGCAGCAGCTGCAGCAGGAGGTGCCCAATGGTCTCCTCGACGGTCCTGCAGCAGCAGGAGGTGCCCAATGGTCTCCTCGACGGTCCTGCAGCAGCAGCAGGAGGTGCCCAATGGTCTCCTCGACGGTCCTGCAGCAGCAGCAGCAGGAGGTGCCCAATAGTCTCCTCGACGGTCTTGCAGCAGCAGCAGCAGGAGGTGCCCAATGGTCTCCTCGATGGTCCTGCAGCAGCAGCAGCAGCAGCAGTGAGGGTCGGGGACCTTCCAGGCAAGGCGGTGCACGGTGTTGTTGTTGTCCCGGCAGTGTTGCCAACTGCTCCTCAAACGCGCTAAATTGGACCCAAAACCGTTGCAATAGTTTTTTTGTAAAGTACATTTCCGCATCGGACGAAATATATTGTTATGCCCATGGAGGTATTATTTAAAGGAGTCGCCCTCCCGCGCCGTCTCCATACAGACGAGTGAAGCCAGTGGGCGGAGCTTACCGAGTCTGCGGGCGGAGCTTACGATCGGCAGATAGACCCAAAACATTGCTATCTCCTGCATGGATCCATGATCTCCTGGGCTGAGCTAAGGGAATTAACATTTGTTTTTGCATACTAGACGAATAAAAAAAAGAATTGATGGTTTGAGTTACGAAAAGTACATAATATTTTCCTATATATTTAATGTAGATCTATTATCAACGGTAATTATGTCAAATAATCACAATATCCAAAGAAATAATGTATTATACAGCAAGCTTTTCCGGGAGAAATGATAGTAAGATTGTTTTTTATAGTGTATTGTGTGACAAGGCACAAATAGTAAAACAAAAATTTAATAATTAGATGCCTTTTAAGTGTACAGTGACATGACGGTACACATATTCTTGATAAGTGCTTCAACCTTTATTGATGTCCACCCTGTAGTCGTGATCTAGTAAAAGTGGTTCACCTCAAAGATTATTTTCTCTCACTAGTCTTGCACGGTTCTGACATTTAAAATATACATATGATTTATATACCCATGTCACAAATATATAAGTAAGACAAAGCAATTTCACTCCCATTAGGAATTACAATTTACAGTATATATATTATTCATATTAATTACACATGTAGATTATTGTATAATATCATATGAGAGAGAGAGAGAGAGAGAGAGAGAGAGAGAGAGAGAGAGAGAGAGAGAGAGAGAGAGAGAGAGAGAGAGAGAGAGAGAGAGAGAGAGAGAGATTTTATTTTATTTGAAAGATTTATTGTTGTAAAGTACAACAAAGGGGGATGGCTGGTTTTTGCAGACAAGCCCCTGACTATGCTTGGTACAAAAATATAAAAAGCTCCATTGTACAAAAATACAAGTTGTGTTCAGTTAACAAAAAAAATAAATGGAATGAAAATAAAGACCAAATGCCTGATAACAGTTACCCAGATCACCACCTTGCAGCAAACTTTGGGTGGTCTTTAACAATGGCAGCTACAATGTCATGATTAATGAACCAGGCGACAAGGGAAGGCACGTCTCTTATACCATGGGGACGGTAACAAGCTAGCTATGAGAGAGAGAGAGAGAGAGAGAGAGAGAGAGAGAGAGAGAGAGAGAGAGAGAGAGAGAGAGAGAGAGAGAGAGAGAGAGATGAAATTTCATAAGAAGTCAGGCAGTACCATGCAAATTTATAATTATTTTATTTGGCAGTAATCTGGGTTGTGATAGTACACACACACACACACACACACACACAAAAAAAAAAAAATCTAACTTCAGGCCATCTTTCACCTGAGATACCAACCTGTTATATACAGTTTATTACTTCTCCTTTATATATATACGTACATGTAGACATGATCTCGTCCACCCATATATACATCCCAAAGACAGCTGCCCACCTCTCAGTTAAGTCTCGTCCACCCAAGTTGAGTAGCACTGTATAATCTAAATTCTACATTCCTTTGAACAGTATAAGTTTTGTGTATTCTTGACGACTTTTACTCTGTTTGCTCTTTATTAGATTATCAGTATAATGTTTTCCAGCATAATGGCATCTAACCTGGATGTATTTCTCTGTAATAGCCTTTATTAAAAATACCAGGTGATTTTCCAGTGGCCCAAAGTCTTTCATATGATGAACCAGAGTTGCAAATACAGGCTTGTACAAGTAGGTTTCTAAAACAGATCTCTTTAGTTCATTATAAGTTACTCTAGAAAGATTTTCCTCTGATGACACAAAATATGCTGCATGCATTCTGAAAACCTTTTCACAGGTCATGCATACATCAATAACATCGTCTGATGGAAAAATCAGAGCTCCTCTACTCTTCAGCATAACTAGAGAATTTATATCATTATAAGTGGTACTTTCTAATGCGTCTAGACAGGCTTCACACTTTAAACATTGCTTTAGTTTAAATACTACAAATCCAGCTATATATGCAACAATTTTCTGTGAGCATAATGACATATATGTTGGGTGGGGTACATATACATAGTCATGATCACAATGAGCAGAATCTTGGGCATTTTCTTAAGTATTTTGCTTTTAGCAATAGATAAATTTATTGAGTGAGCAGATGATGGTTCTGAGTCTACATTATCATCCCAGGAGCAGTTACTAGAAACTGTTAAAATGGGAACTGATTGCAGTGGCAGAGTGTTTCCACCTAGTACATCTTGTACATCATTGTGAGCAAGCAATTTTTTGTAAGCAGACTTGAACTGCCTCGCCGTTGGGTTTTATTACATTATCCAAGTCTGCGTAATTTTGCAAAAAAAAAAACAGCTCAAGATGATCTTGACTAAATTTATATGTTAATAAATAAGTCATTCCATACTGTTGAGAGGAAACTATGGTGTCATACAAACCTATTAAGCTGTCTATACAAACAATAAATCCGAGAAATCCTGTTTTCCTGTTGCTTTCCAGAAGACAAGTGTAAGTGTTTGGCTGCTTCAGTGACATTATATAGGTCTTAGCTTCCTTCAGAAAATCAACATACTTCTTATGATTTTTGTTATTCATTGGGCATTTTCATTCACATGCTTTAAGATTCCTTGAGTTTAGAATGTCAAAGAGTCTGTTAAAAAATTTAATGAATTTTATTGTTGCCTCACAACCTTCAAATTCTTTAAATTTTTCATGCAAACAAAATTCAAGAGAACAAGCCACAGATTCACTTAAAAGTTGGGCTGCTAACTTTACATTCATTTTCTGTTTCATCCATTCTATGTGTTTATTTTTTAGTTTATTACCTAAATGAAGTCCCTCTTGTTGTTGCAAACTGTGCAGTTTATCAATATATTCCCATTTTACATACTTATTTTCACTGTCAACCAAACAGCATTTTTCAGCCAAAGTATTTCTCACTAACTTCAGCATATGACAAGGGTCCAGGAACACATAGATAGGCTTACCAGTTACAGGGTGAAGAAAGAAAGTTTTCAAGTCATTAGGGTCAAGTTTGCACCCAAGCTTCTTTACCATTGCTACATTACATCCCGCACCATCAAAAGTCAAAGAAATAACATCAATACCCACTGCAGCAAGCTTCTCTAAGCACTTTAATACTAGATTACTTCTTTCAGTTCCATTTAGTCCATCTATAAGGAAGTATCCAACAGGGAGTTTCCAGTTTCCAGCTACCACCATAAATGTAAGGGCATTCTTTGCTATAGGTAAGGTGTCACTGTCCAGCTGAGTCCCCATATCTATGTACCCATGATATTTTTTTCCATCCCATTCTACATGCTGGCGTATTGCTACTTCATCTATCACCAAGGAACAAAGTAATTGTTTGCCATTTGCAGATGCAGCAACTGATTTAGACTGTAATACATTAAAGGCTGTTGAAGTAAAACCGGGGTCTCCTGGTATAGTCTGGTACCATTTCTCTATTGTCCTTGGATGTGGTAAACAAGTGTCAAATGTTTTCCTGACATAGTTGTATGCATGTGGTGAATAAAAGTGTAGAGTTAATGCAAAGCTCCTAAGCTCAGGTGAATATGATACTGGTACAGGTTTGTTCAATTTTTTTGACACTTGTCTTTGTAGAAGGTCTCCTACTCCCCCAGCACAATCCTCCAAAATATCCAAACTATTAGTACTAAGCAAATCTTTGTCTTTTAGGTCACTGATAATATTTTGTAGTTTAGCATTTCTTTTAATAAACGTCTTTTCGACTGCTGTAAAGTTTTGATTTTTTTTCTAGCTGATACAAGGTTTGTTTGGCTTAATGCTAATTTTCTTTTCAATTTAGCTTTCTCAGGAGAGACTGAAGACACCATGGGTAATTTTGAAAGTCTATGAGGTTTAGTATCCAGAGGGGGAGTATAAATACTTTCCTGTACAGTAGCAGCAGTATCCTTTGAAGTGTGATGACTAATCTCCTTTGAATTTGTGGAGTTTTCATCCTCCTCCATGGATGTGGCATCATTACTACAGTTATTTGCAGCATCAGTGTTTACAGTAGCATCCACTCTAGCTTCAACAGCAGGTCTAACTACTGTTTCTACTAGTACCTCACGTTTGGCAGGTGCTTTCCTAGTCTTCGTACCTTTTTGTAAATGAGATGGAAAACCTTGAAAGACAGTTGGTATTACTCCTTTCTTCAACATTACATAATTTGGTGTGGTCCTGTCAAAATCTTCTTCCACAAAATGTCTAGAGCAAAGCACTGCCGATCTAGAGGGATTAAAATTTAGCCTACGTGTGGCCAGTATCCACTTCCTCCGCAACACTTCATCTCTAGGGAACCTGACGGAAATAAACGCAAAAACAACCACTTGGATAAGCAATTTTGGTAATAACATGAAACACTAATGAACGACGATCACAATACAGCACAGGGATGCAGTACAGGACATGACCACCATACACTGGTCACTAAACCATTCATATGTCAGAAACAAAAAAGTGCTCGGTTCCACTATTGGTCCTCTAGCAACAGCAGACAGAAACATTGTTAATGAAGACACAGAAATGGCAAACATTCTAAATTGGCAAACATTCTAAATGACTTTTTTGCTTCAGTATTTACTGATGAAGACCTAGGAGATATAAAACCATTTACTGCAAGGCATAACGATGATACGTATCTAAATAACATACATATCACAGAGCGTGACATACTTCAAGCAGTTACTAAAATTAACGTAAACAAAACTCCTGGTCCCGACAAAATTTCACCCCGAATCCTTAAAGAAGTCAATTAAGAAATCAGTCACCCGCTGTTAATTCTCTTTACGAAGTCCTTACATCAAGGTATCAAAGCATTCATGTTTTTTTTTTTGTTTTTTTTTGATGAGAGGGCACTCCATGACAGTTGTGTTGCAGTGTGTGGCCCCCTGGCCTGGAACACTGCATGTGCAACAGAGACCAGGAGAGTTACTAACCTTCCAGTAGTACCTATATCCTAGTCTAAGGCGCACTGCTACCACACCCTGAGTTTCACTGTGTCTCCCATAAATGTAGTCACAGTTTTGGGAGACACTAACATAGTGGACTCTGCTGGTACTACCACCGTCACAGCCATGGGCGTCGATTGTGGGGGGGGGGAGACGTGGGGGACATGTTTTTTTTTTTTGCCCCCACCCCCCTCTTAACCTAACCCAAACTAACCACAGCTAACTTAAAACAATCTAAAATAACCTAATCTAACCTAACCTAACTTAACCTAACCTAATGTAACCTAAGCTAACCTATATTACAGAGGGGAGGCAAAAAAAAATTTTTTTTTCGATGAAAAAATGCCCCCACCCCCCTAACCTAACCAAAAATAACCTAAAGTGACCTAACCTATCCTATCCTAACCTAACCCACCTACGTAACCTAAAGTATGGGGGGGTGGGGGGCAAGAAATTTTTTTTTTTGCAACGGAAAAAATTGCCACATTTATAACCAGCACATCAAAATCTATCAGAAAAAATTAGTTTTAACCCCCAAATCCTATTCTGACCTCTGCGATAATAATACCTACCAGGATATTGATAAAATAAAAAGGTGTAATAATGAAGTCAACATTTAATGTTTTTTTTAAGGGTCTTGGAGCATGTTTATCACCAGACTAAAGCTATTACTTAATTATAAAATGTACTGCATGTGGCCTCAAAATGTCTCGGAAATAAGCAAATTTTTTAAAAATATTCCGGGGGAGGGGCTCAGCGCCCCCCGGATCCTCAGCTGTTTGGCTCGCTACGCTCGCCCCCTCCCTTCTGTCCCCCTCCCCCTATTTTAATTAATTAATTAATTAAAGGAATCGACGCCCATGGTCACAGCAGTGTGTCAGTTGGGCAGCAATGGTATTGTGGATGGATTGTTTAATTCTACTCTTAACATAACTAAGCGTGTTGCCTATTCAATGCCAGGGTCCACTGTGTTGTCCTGAAGGGCTCGTCTAGCAAGGCATCTGCCTTCTCATTGTGCTGGATGCCCACATGGGAGGGCACCCAGGTGAAGTGGATAGTAGCACCAGTGTCCTCTAGGGCATGGATGGCAGTAAGGCAGTGAGATCACAGTCAGTAGGTGAGGAGGACAAGAGCTCCTGCAAGGCTGCCTGGCTATCTACAAACAGACACATATCTTTGTTTAAAGCTGCTACAGTATTTTTATCATATGTATCTGGTTATACAGTTCTCAGCTCACCTGTGAAATGATGTAGATCCACTACGATCCCTTTTGGTATAGCCATAAGCTGAACAGGCAGGCATTGTATGTTGCTGTTAAGGGCCGCGATGATCTAGTTCAGGGGTATTCAATTAAAAGTCACTGAGGTCCAGTTCTTAAAATTTCCCCCAAGTAAAAGGTCCGAACGGAAGTCCAGCTTGTGTCTTATAGCTGTTCCCTATGTCGACATTTTCATATGGATTCAACAGTATTTATTGTCTATTTTCAATGCAGGAAATGTTTAACAGAGTGCACAGCTAGCTCTTTTGCCCTAAATAAAAGTAGTCCCAGGCAAATAAATTTAAGGCCTTTATTTCAGATTAAAGAAAACAGAAATCTCAGAATAAAATAAATTGTGAGCAGAGCCAAAAAAACCTTTTTTCTCTCAAATTAATGAGGTCCCAGCCTAAGGAATTAAAGGCCTACACTTCAAGTAAAACAGTCAACATCATCAGGAGAAAATGAATAAAAAGTGGCTCTTTTAGGAAAAAGAATATGTGCAAACATAGCATTGATTAAAGTTTTATTTTTTTTCTTGAAGATGTCCCACCCCCACACTATACACTGCCCGCGTGTCGCCTGCTGGCTGCCACCGTCCACCACCTCGTCACCATGGTGAAAGGTGCATGCCACCCAGATACCCACCACGCCCTTTGGTCATACCTGCCACCCTGCATATTAGCTTGACCTTCCTACTGCAGGAAATTGAGAGTGTTCACGCTCTCACTGGCCTGTTGACACCCGCCAGCGTTGCACGGCGCCCCGCCACCCGCCACACCCTCCCTCCCCGCTGTCACCCGGCCGCAGATTGGTCACGGGTCCGGACAGAACCATCGCTCGGTCTGGATCCGGACCGGGGTCCGCCATTTGGTGATGCCTGATCTAGTTGATCTTATGAGCCCTGGTGACGTCCTGTGCATGAGGGTTTCACAGGCGTGACAGCTGCCCCGTCTTCTTGAGGAAGGCGCAGGTGAGGCGAATCACAGCTTCCTGCCGTGAGGGCGGCCAGCAGCGTTGGCAGGTCAAAGGTGGTCACGTCTAGGAAGGCCAGTTGGCTTCACAGCAGTACTCGGTGTGAGTGGAAGCGTGGACACTGCAGCAGGTGTTCGATGGTCTCGGGGACTGTACTGCACCAAGGGCAGTGAGGGTAGGGGCCAGGTGCAGGCGGTGCAGGTGTGCGGTGAGTCTGGTGTGGCCCAGACGGAGGCATTGTATGCACGTCCACAAGATCAGCTGACTGATGTTTTGGGTCTAAGGGGGGAGGGGAGACAGCGGACCAATAGCGCGTTGGCTTCACGTTCGTGACGTCATGCCGACTCCTCCCATAATACCTCCATGGTTATGCCGGACGTGTTACTTGGGTTCCGTGTCGCCGTCAGGAGACTCCGTGGGAGGGAGATATGTAAACACTTTGCACAGCTTCTGAACGCTGAGTCACTGCCTCGCTGACCGTCCCCCCAAGTTCCCACCATTTTGTCATGCTTTCCGTTTCCATCACAGCTCCCGTTTCCATTATTTTATCATTTGATTTATTGGGTCTTTTCCGTTTGGCGTACAGCGCTAAAAGTAATTTTAATATAGATTTTTCTATGTATTTTTGTCCGTAGAATCAGAATATCACATTATTTTTTTGGAGAAATTAACAGTTTTTGAGTTATTTGCCTTTAAAGTTATTTTCTTCCTATCTATTACTGAAGGAATTCAAACTTTAAAAAGTCGTAATATTCAGTATTATATACAATTTATGGATCTTTTCCGTTTGCAAACCTTCAGCAGTCATGGAAACGCTTTGAAAATCCAATTCAAGGACTTTTTTTTTACTCCTGAAAATATGGGATAATGTTTACGAAAGCGCGTCGCCTCCTCTGCTGGCCGCGGCGAGGCTGCAGCGGGTGTTGCGAGAAATACCTCCTCGCTGAAATAAGTCACATATACATGAGGGGGGGGTCCAGGGAGGGGCGTAGCCCCCCCTGGTTATTAGGGGGGGTCGAGGGGGGCGCAGCCCCCCCGTTAGTAGGTCGTAAAGTTCGGTTGGAGTAGTTTAAATATGCTCCCCGACCCTAAGCCCTCTGCGAGCTATTTTGAGGCTGCGGCGGCTGCAGCGTAAAGGAAAATAACTTAAAAACTGTTCGTTTCTCCATAAAACGGTTGTCATATTCGGATTCTACGGACAAAAATACATAAGAAAATCTATATTAAAATTAATTTTAGCGCTGTACGCCAAACGGAAAAGATCCGATTTATTTATTGGAGTTACTGGATAATTCTTCATATCCGATTCGTTTTCTTTTTTAGGTTGCTAATAAATATTGTTATTGTTATTAGACTATGATCGAGTACCCATATCACCGAGATATCCACTCACTGAGTAGTGATCTCTCTCTCTCTCTCTCTCTCTCTCTCTCTCTCTCTCTCTCTCTCTCTGAATGAAGTGAATATTTATTTTTTCGATAAAAAAATAGCATGTATAGTTATTATGGATGTACTCGATCATAGTCTAATAACAATAACAATATTTAGTTGCAACCTAAAAAAAAATCGGACATGAAGAATTATCTATAAATCCAATAAATAAATCCGAACAATCTGGTACCGGTACCGAGCAATCTGGTACCGGTACCGTACCGTTTAGCTGGTACCGTTAGTACCGGTACCTGCCCACCCCTAAACTGTCTGCCAGGTGAAAGCAACAGCACACGCCGAGGCCCGAGCAGCATCCCTTCTGGCCCTGCCCAACCAGCCCCCTAAAACACCCCAGAAGAAGGAGACGACGAAGGCTCCACACCCACGGGCCAGCGCTGGGGACCTGCTGGCCAGCGACACCCTCAGCCCCAACACTGCCAGGACAACACCTCCACCACCGCCGCCGGGAAGTCTTAACCTTCTCATGCAGCAGAAGTAGGTAAGCTTCTCCTTGACAGAGTGGAATCAAAGGCTCTTCGTTTCATCATCTCTCCTCCTCATACTGATAGTCTTCTACCTCTCAAATTCCGCCGCCATGTTGGCTCTCTTTCTATCTTCTATCGATATTTTCATGCTGACTGCTCTTCTGAACTTGCTAACTGCATGCCTCCCCTCCTCCCGCGGCCCCGCTGCACAAGACTTTCTACTCATGCTCATCTCTATACTGTCCAAACCCATTATGCAAGAGTTAACCAGCATCTTCACTCTTTCATCCCTCACGCTGGTAAACTCTGGAACAATCTTCCTTCATTCCTTCACTTGAGACCTGATATCATCTCTAATTTCCTCCTTCAGATTCTTGACATCACTCTTGATCTCCTCTAAGGCCTCAGTGGTTTTAGTTTCCAGGGCATCCATACGTCTTTCTACTTTATCCTGTCTCTTGGATGTGTTGGTTACTTGTTTGAACAATTTCCCCGCAACAATATCGCATTTGGTACAATACCAGTGAATCTTACTTACTTGATTGCTGCTCAGGAAATTATACACTGCCTCAGTGACCTCCTCACACTTTATGTGGTGCCACATTTCACATAGTTCACAGCCTAGAGCCTTGTCTTCCTCACCAACCTTAACCTTACAGACTGGGCATGTGTCTGTTTGTTTATCTGCGTCGCTATCGTCTGCCCCTGTCAGCTGATCATCCCCGCCCCAGCAGCAAGGCTTGTTTTGCCAGATCCAACAGTATCCTTGGTTTTGTACCCGCCTGCTTACTAGACGGATTATTCTTCGAACGATTCATTCTTCTGGCAATATTACTATTGGAGAATTCCTTCACTTTTACAGAGCTCTCACGGGCACGTCCACCCTCGACCACGACCACGGACCCTAGGCCTCCGGTGTGTGGAGGAAAAGAGAACAAGGAAAGAACGAGGACAACAACAACACACTCAGCCGCCGCAAAGGTTGGGGCCGCCTCACCTGCAGGGCTGGACAGCAGCATGAGTGGCCAGGACAAGCAGGAGCAGACTGCTGCAGGGGGCAGGAGGGTCAGTGGTCACCAGATGAAGCAACTTGCTGCTGGCAACTCCAGCAACAAAGGAGAGAGGAAGTTTGTGTGTCTGGAGTGTGGAAAAGAATTAACCACAAGGCATGGCCTCAGATATCACACCCTTACACACACTGGTGTGAAGAACTATGAATGTAAGGAATGTGGGAAACAATTCATCCAGAAGAGTACCCTTGATAGACACACCCTTACACACACTGGTGTGAAGAACTATGAATGTAAGGAATGTGGAAAAAAATTCAACCGGAAGGGTAACCTTGATACACACACCCTTACACACACTGGTGTGAAGAACTATGAATGTAAGGAATGTGGAAAAAAATTCATCCTGAAGGGTCACCTTGATACACACACCCTTACACACACTGGTGTGAAGAACTATGAATGTAAGGAATGTGGGAAAAAATTCATCCAGAAGAGTACCCTTGATACACACACCCTTACACACACTGGTGTGAAGAACTATGAATGTAAGGAATGTGGGAAAAAATTAAACCTGAAGGGTAACCTTGATACACACACCCTTACACACACTGGTGTGAAGAACTTTGAATGTAAGGAATGTTTGAAAAAATTCATCCTGAAGGGTAACCTTGATAGACACACCCTTACACACACTGGTGTGAAGAACTATGAATGTAAGGAATGTGGGAAAAAATTCATCCTGAAGGGTAACCTTGATACACACACCCTTACACACACTGGTGTGAAGAACTATGAATGTAAGGAATGTGGGAAAAAATTCATCCTGAAGAGTACCCTTGATAGACACACCCTTACACACACTGGTGTGAAGAACTATGAATGTAAGGAATGTGGGAAAAAATTCATCCGGAAGAGTCACCTTGATACACACACCCTAACACACACTGGTGTAAAAAGTCATGAGTGTGAAGAGTGCGGGAAGAGGTTCAGTGTGAAGCAGGCACTCAATCGACATGTCTTCAGGCACTATGGCCTTAGAGAGTTCAAGTGTGATGTTTGTGGAAAGCTCTTTAAGACAAAGAGAGACATTGCCAGGCACATGAAGATCCACTTCTGAAGTGTGTCTGCCTACAGTAGTTATAGTGACCAAGGTAGGGAAGGGGATGGGAGGGAGAGGAAGGGGAGGAAGAGGAAGGGAAGGCTGCAGTAGGGAAGGGAAGGAAATCCCAAGGAAGGAAAAGGGAGAGTAATGTGGTGTGGCTGGGTGTGGTGTGGTGTGGCTGGGTATGGTGTATGGTGTGTGGTGTGTGTTGGGGCTGGGTATGGTGTGGTGTGTGGTGCGGCTGGGTATGGTGTGGTGTGGTGTGTGGTGCGGCTGGGTATGGTGTGGTGTGTCGTGCGGCTGGGTGTGGTGTGTGGTGCAGCTGGGTTTGGTGTGGTGTGTGGTGTGGCTGGGTATGGTGTGGTGTGTGGTGTGGCTGGGTATGGTGTGGTGTGGTGTGTGGTGCGGCTGGGTGTGGTGTGGTGTGGGAGGATTTGACTCGGGGACTTTTTTTACCTCGCTGTTGGTGGTGTTTGCAGAAGGACAAGCAGGACCTGGACGGTGACATCATTATGAGGCTTGAGTACGGTCTCCTGAACTCCTCGTCCCTGGAGCTGATTGGTGAGTTGGTGACCCTGTTTTTTCTTTGTTCGCATGTCTCTCTGTCTCTATCTCAGGTTGTGGCTTTTAATTGATGGGTCTGTCTATGTCTGTGTCTCTGGATGTTTTATTTGCTTCTCATTTTCTCTCTCTCTGTCTGGGTCTCTCTTTGTCTTTGTCTGTCTCTGTTTTTCTCTCATTTTCTCTCCCTGTGTGTCTCTGTCTCTTTGTATGTTTTATTTGCTTCTCATTTTCTCTGTCTGTCTGTCTGTCTGTCTCTCTGTGTCTTTGTCTGTCTCTGTCTCTCTCTGGATTTCTGTAGCTTTTCGTGATGGTTGTTTTTTTCTGTTTTTATTTTCTCTGTGTCTGTCTCTGTTTGTGTCTCTGTGTCTGTCTTTGTCTGTCTCTGTCTCTCTCTGGATTTCTGTAGCTTTTAGTGCTAATGGTTGTTTTATCTACTTCTCATTTTCTCTGTGTCTGTCTCTTTGGTAGTATTGCTTTCCTTCTCTTTCTCTACTTATCCCTGTTTCATTTTCCTCCGTTCTCATTTTTTGTTCTCTTTCTGTTCTTATGTCTTATTTTTTCACCGTTTTCCTTTCATTCTTTTCCTTTTTCATTTCTCTCTTCCTCTCCTTGTCTTAGTTTTCCCTTTTCATTTCTTCTTCTTCCTTTTGCTCTCATTTTCTCTGTGTCTGGTTCTCTGGATTTCTGTAGCTTTTATTTATTTATTTATTTTTACAACAAAGGAGACGGCTCAAGGGCAACAAAAAGTGCATAGAAAAAAAAGGCCCGCTACTCACCGCTGCCATAATAGACGAAAGTAAAGAGTGGCCAAGAGAGAGGTCAATTTGTGGTGGAGAGGTGTCTTGATAATGGCTGTTTTATGTCTACTTCTCATTTGGTCTCTGTCTGTCTCTGTCTCTGGGTTTCTGCAGCTTGTAGTGATAGTTCTCTCTCTCTCTCTCTCTCTCTCTCTCTCTCTCTCTCTCTCTCTCTCTCTCTCTCTCTCTCTCTCTCTTCTGGAAAAACAAATTGAGTAGGTAACCTGGTGCGCACTTTCTCCGCAGAGCAACCCATCACCGACCCGTACGCTCTCAACAGCGCGGAGACGGTGGTGAGCATAGCCAAGGGGTGCGAGGAGGAGGCTTGCAAAGTGGACATGCAGACCGAGGTGGCGTTCCTGGATGGGTGAGTCCGAGGGGGATGGGAGGAGAATGTGCGTTAAGATGCGATTGGTTCATCTGTGTCAAAGTTCTCAAGCTCTGTTCAAGTCTTCCATCCTCAAACTTCACTTGTAATCTTGTCTTAACCTCACTTTCCAGCAATAACAGTTCAGTCTGAGGGGGATGGAATGCTAATGTGCGATCAGTTAAGCTGCGTCAAAGTTCTGAAGCTCTGTTCAAGTCTTCCATCCTCAAACTTTCTCTTGTCTTAACCTCACTTTCCAGCAATAACAGTTTGGTCCGAGGGCGATGGGATGCTAATGTGTGTTAAGATGCCATCAGTTAAGCTGCGTCAAAGATCTGAAGCTCTGTTCAAGTCTTCCATCCTCAAACTTCACTTGTAATCTTATCTTAACCTCACTTTGCAACAATAACAGTTCGGTCATCATAGGCAAGATCAACCGGCTTGAGGTGACAGCAAGCAACAAGGGGGAACACGTGTACCTCCCCAGCCTAATGGTGAGCCTGGCGCCGCCCCTCGTGGTCTTCCAGCCTCCTCACCAGTGCATCTTCCACTCCTCCGAGCTTGTGTATAACTTGACCAACCCTCTGAAGAGCAGTGCTGAGGTGAGTGAGGGAAGGGAAGGGAGAGGAAAGGAAGGGAAGGCTGAGAAAGGGAGGGGAAGAGAAGGGAAGGGAAGGGAAGGGAAGGGAAGGGAAGGAAAGGTCAAGGAAGGGAAGGGAAGAGAGAGGAAAGGAAAGGGGAGGGAAGGTCAAGGAAGGAAAGGGAATGGAAGGGATGGAAAGGGAAAGGGAAGGGAAGGGAGAGGAATCAGAATCAGAAACTTTATTTCCATTTTATACAATGGTTATTCTTTACAGGCTTAAAACTATTGATCATAGTATATAGAGTGGTCCCCCCCCCCAGGCAGGGACTCAGAGGCAGGGTGAAGGTGCGCCATTTTGAATTTTGGGAAAAGATGTCTACATAGTTTGTCTATTTTTGATCTGTTGTCTGTCTGGAAAGCTGGATTTTCTTATAGCCTTCTCAAACTAATGCTTCCTCTACATAGTTTGTCTATTTTTGATCTGTTGCTCTGTCTGGAAAGCTGGATTTTCTTATAGCCTTCTCAAACTAATGCTTCCTCTACATAGTTTGTCTATTTTTGATCTGTTGCTCTGTCTGGAAAGCTGGATTACCTCACGTCATTAGAATGCAATTGATACCTTTTCTTGGCCTTTGGAAAGAGTTGATGTGAGGGGAAGTGTTGAGGATGCCCGCCTACAGTCCTTGCTGAGCAGTTTCTGTGTCTTTCAGAGCGTGTGAAGCAGTTTGCCAACCTGGTCCTGGCCCTCATGATGCTGTTCGCCAGGTACAATCACTGGATGGTGGGCGACAAGTTTGAGAGACTCGCCCCCTCACTGGTAATTATGCCCCGTTGTCATTTTTCCTTCTCTCTGTTCAGGGGCAGGACCTAGTGTTTTTTATGCCTTTTTTGTTTTATTGCCCTTGAACTCTAAAAGATAAAACTACATGACCTCCCCTAACATAACCTTACCTGACCTCCCTTAACCTTTTATAACCTCCCTTAACCTCACCTAACCTTACCTAACCTCTCCTAACTTAACCTATCCTCCCTTACCCTAGCCTACCTTAACCTAACCCCCGTACCTCCCCTCCCCTCCCCCCCAGGTGTTCTTCATGCTAACCTGCCGGCTCATCGCTGAGTACCAAATCCACCGGAAGGAGAAGATGGACAAGGCGGCGGCAGCGGCCAAGAAGTCACCCGCCGCAGCCGCCGAAGGGAAGGACGGAGGAACAGCCCCCAACTCCATCGCTGGCGGCTCCACATCTACTCTCGTCTCCTCCTCCTCCTCCTCCTCGCCCTCCTCCTCCTCCTCCTTCTCCTCCTCCTCCTCCTCCTCCTTGCCCTCCTCCTCCTCCTCTCAACATGGACGGTCGAAGGAGGATGTTTAGTGTGGAGGTGTTTGATTGGGGTTTGTGGTTCAGTGCTTTTATTTTCATTTGTGTGTGTGTGTGTGTGTGTGTGTGTGTGTGTGTGCTACCCTGTTTGTATAAGTAACCTCAATTCACTGGTATGTCGTATGTTACTTTGATCTGTACGTATAGAGAAGATTATGTCATTTAAACTAGCAAAATATACCGTATTGTACGGCTTACAAGACACTGCGTCTTGGAAGACGCACCCTAATATTGGAGAGAAATTTTGAGAAAAAAAAATGACGTCATTCTCACACAAGAACAGCCCCCAACTCCATCGCTGGCGGCTCCACGTCTACTCTCGTCTCCTCCTCCTCCTCCTCCTCTCAACATGGACGGTCGAAAAAGGATGTTTAGTGTGGAGGTGTTTGATTGGGGTATGTGGGTTGGTGTTTATAATTTCATTTGTGTGTGTGTGTGTGTGTGTGTGTGTGTGTGTGTGTGTGTGTGTGTGTGTGTGCTACCCTTCCCTCCCTCCCTCACCCCAATGTTTGTCTCTAGGTGTTTGTAGGCGATAAGATGACCTTTCAACACACCTTCTTTCTTTCCTTTATTCTTTCCCTCTTTACAACGTTATTGTAAGTATACGTAACCTTAAACTAACGAAATACAAGTTACGTGAACCCTACCCTCGAGATATGTTATTTTGATCTCTGTACGTATAGGCAAGATTACGTCTCTTAAACTAACGATATATAAGGTATGTCAACCTTAACCTGCGAGATGTTTGTATAAGTAACCTCAATTCACACTTTGATCTCTGTACGTTGAGGCAAGGTTACGTCATCCCAGCACTCACTGTTTGCTTATTTCTCGTCTTTACGTAGACGTAACATTACGATCCTTGTATTGTTGTAGGACTTGTGTTGTGGAGAGGAAGTATTGCTGTAGGACTTGTGTTGTGGAGAGGAAGTATTGCTGTAGGACTTGTGTTGTGGAGAGGAAGTATTGCTGTAGGACTTGTGTTGTGGAGAGGAAGTATTGCTGTAGGACTTGTGTTGTGGAGAGGAAGTATTGCTGTAGGACTTGTGTTATGAAAGAGAGAGTTCGTAATGACAATATATTTTAAGTTCTTCCGACTCGGAACGACAACACAGGCTCGGGATTAACGGTTACGTAGAGTCGGTTACGAGGAGGTTCTTTTCGGCTCCATATATTACTTGTCGTCTCAAGGAGGTACATACATATATCGTTTAGTCATGTACGCCGGGTTTTTCAAGCGTGGTAGTAGTGTCAAGCTCTGTGGCTGGTGTGACTTTGCTTCTAATTTTGAGATGGAGTTGTTAGCTAGAAGTCCTGGATTTTCAGAGTGAAGTCAACACATTAACAAACCAGCAAAGACAAGTCAGCCACAGTGTTCTTGACGAAGGCTAATACAGCGTTTGAATATTCAGGCGCTAATTTCTTTGTTCGCCCTAAAGATGAAACAATCCATTACTCTGTTGGCAGCCCAGAAGTCAAGTATTTGTTCATTATTAAGAGGAATAAAAACACTTTGAATTGTTTCCCTTTGTTTGTCTCCGCGAAGAATCAAAACTGTTCTCCACCAGACAAACGACGTAATGTAATCTTATAAGGGAAATAAGAGTGTTATAAAAATTGCAACAGTTTGTCAGAAAGGCCTATTTTTAACCCCTTGACTGTGGATTTCCTACAAGAAGACATCAAAAAGCTATGGGAGTGGAACAAAAAGTGGCTGCTACAATGCAATGATGAAAAATGTTAAGTCCTGCACCTTGGGAGGGGATATCCAGCACACCAATACCACATGGGAAACACTCCACTATCCACCACAGAGGCAGAGAAAGACCTGGGAGTGTATGTGACCAGGCTACCAGTGAAGGGATATCCAGCACACCAATACCACATGGGAAACACTCCACTATCCACCACAGAGGCAGAGAAAGACCTGGGAGTGTATGTGACCAGGCTACCAGTGAAGGGATATCCAGCACACCAATACCACGTGGGAAAAACTCCACTATCCACCACAGAGGCAGAGAAAGACCTGGGAGTGTATGTGACCAGGCTACCA
Source organism: Eriocheir sinensis (assembly GCF_024679095.1). NCBI lineage: Eukaryota > Metazoa > Arthropoda > Malacostraca > Decapoda > Varunidae > Eriocheir > Eriocheir sinensis. The sequence continues at coordinate 9,600,044 of NC_066565.1, read as the reverse complement.
GTGAAGGGATATCCAGCACACCAATACCACATGGGAAACACTCCACTATCCACCACAGAGGCAGAGAAAGACCTGGGAGTGTATGTGACCAGGCTACCAGTGAAGGGATATCCAGCATACCAATACCACGTGGGAAACACTCCACTATCCACCACAGAGGCAGAGAAAGACCTGGGAGTGTATGTTACCAGGCTACCAGTGAAGGGATATCCAGCACACCAATACCACATGGGAAACACTCCACTATCCACCACAGAGGCAGAGAAAGACCTGGGAGTGTATGTTACCAGGCTACCAGTGAAGGGATACCCAGCACACCAATACCACATGGGAAACACACCACTATCCACCACATTGGCAGAGAAAGACCTGGGAGTGTATCTTACCAGGCTACCAGTGAAGGGATATCCAGCACACCAATACCACATGGGAAAAACTCCACTATCCACCACAGAGGCAGGGAAAGACCTGGGAGTGTATGTTACCAGGCTACCAGTGAAGGGATATCCAGCATACCAATACCACATGGGAAACACTCCACTATCCACCACAGAGGCAGAGAAAGACCTGGGAGTGTATGTTACCAGGCTACCAGTGAAGGGATATCCAGCACACCAATACCACATGGGAAACACTCCACTATCCACCACAGAGGCAGAGAAAGACCTAGGAGTGTATGTTACCAGGCTACCAGTGAAGGGATATCCAGCACACCAATACCACATAGGAAACACTCCACTATCCACCACAGAGGCAGAGAAAGACATGGGAGTGTATGTTACCAGGCTACCAGTGAAGGGATATCCAGCACACCAATACCACATGGGAAACACTCCACTATCCACCACAGAGGCAGAGAAAGACCTGGGAGTGTATATTACCAGGCTACCAGTGAAGGGATATCCAGCACACCAATACCACATGGGAAACACTCCGCTATCCACCACAGAGGCAGAGAAAGACCTGGGAGTGTATGTGACCAGGCTACCAGTGAAGGGATATCCAGCACACCAATACCACATGGGAAACACTCCACTATCCACCACAGAGGCAGAGAAAGACCTGGGAGTGTATGTTACCAGGCTACCAGTAAAGGAATATCCAGCACACCAATAACACATGGGAAACACTTCACTATCCACCACATTGGCAGAGAAAGACCTGGGAGTGTATGTTACCAGGCTACCAGTGAAGGGATATCCAGCACACCAATACCACATGGGAAAAACTCCACTATCCACCACAGAGGCAGAGAAAGACCTAGGAGTGTATGTTACCAGGCTACCAGTGAAGGGATATCCAGCACACTGATACCACATGGGAAACACTCCACTATCCACCACAGAGGCAGAGAAAGACCTGGGAGTGTATGTTACCAGGCTACCAGTGAAGGGATATCCAGCACACCAATACCACATGGTAAACACTCCACTATCCACCACAGAGGCAGAGAAAGACCTGGGAGTGTATGTTACCAGGCTACCAGTGAAGGGATATCCAGCACACCAATACCACATGGGAAACACTCCACTATCCACCACAGAGGCAGAGAAAGACCTGGCTAAGACCGCTAATGGGCTGGGGCCGTCCAAGAGGGCCTACTGGTGCTACAGGCAGACAGGGGATAGACAGGAAGCTGATGAGAAAATAGAATTCCCAAACCAATTCTGGTGTGTGTCTGTATGCATGTGTGTGTGTGTGTGTGTGTGTGTGTGTGTATTTACCTAGTTGTAGTTTTACAGGGCCTGGGCATTATGCTCGTGTGGTCCCGTCTCCGTGTCTGCATTTATCCAACTTATCTTTAAAGCTTTGCACACTCCTCGCTGATACTGTATCCTCGCTCAGACTGTTCCAAACCTCTACATTTCTTTGCGGGAAGCTATACTTCTTAGTGTCTCTCAAGCATCTCCCCTTTCTCAATTTTTTACTGTGTCCTCTTGTATTTCTGCTTATGTTTCCTTCTGTTAGTAGCAGTTCTTCATTATCTACTTGATCTATTTTGCTTAATAATTTATAAATTTGGATTAGGTCTCCCCTTTCTCTTCTTTGTTCCAGTGTTGTTAAGTTCATTTCCTTTAATCTTTCCTCGTATATTAATCCCTCCAACTCTGGGACCATTTTTGATGCCATCCTCTGTATTCTTTCTAGTTTCTTTATATGCTTCTTCTTATGGGGGGACCACACTACCTCTGCATATTCTAATTTTGGTCTAATCATGGTAGTGATTAGCCTTCTCATCATGTCCTTGTCCATGTAGCTAAATGCTACTCCAATATTTCTCACCAAGTTATATGTGTCTCTAAAGATCCGATTTATATGACTCTCTGGTTGATTATCATCCCTCATCACTACTCCCAGGTCTCTCTCTTCATGCACTTTTTTTAATGTTTCACCATTTCCCATTTTGTATATCCAGATTGGTCTTGTTTCACTTTTACCCATTTCCATAACATGACATTTTTTCACATTAAATTCCATCTCCCAATCCATACTCCATTTCCAAATTTTGTATAGGTCTTCTTGCAATATTTCACAATCTTCTTTGTTTCTTATATGTTTTTGTAATTTAGCGTCGTCAGCAAACAGGTTTATGTAGCTATTAACTCCTTCAGCCATGTCATTTACATATACCAGGAAGATTATCGGTGCTAATACTGAACCCTGTGGTACTCCGCTTTCTACATTTCTCCATTCTGATTTTATGTCCTTGACCACAGTTCTCATCTCCTTCCCATTAGGTAGCTTGCCATCCATTTTTTCATATTTCCTTTCAATCCTCCTTTATTTTCCAGTTTCCATAATAGTCTTGTATGTGGAACTTTGTCAAAGGCCTTTTCAAATCTAGATAAATACAATCAACCCATCCATCCCTTTCCTGAGTTCTGTCTGTCACTCTTGAGTAAAAACTGAGTAAGTTTGTAACACATGATCGGCCCTTTTGAAATCCATATTGTTTGCTGGTAATTAACTTATGCTCTTCTAGAAATTTAGTCCACTGCTTCTTTATTATTTTCTCACATATTTTGCACAAAACACTTGTCAGGGATATGGGTCTGTAGTTTGAAGGTTCATCTTTCCTTCCACTTTTATATATGGGGACCACTTCAGCCCTTCTCCACTCATTGGGCACCGTATCTGTTGCTACTGAGCATCTAATGATGTCGTATATTGGAACAATTAATTCATCTCTACATTTTTTTAAAATATACCCAGAAACTCCATCCGGTCCTACTGCTTTTCCCTCTTCTAGTTCTCCCAGTAATTTATGGATCTCTTCTTTGTTTACCATAATCTCTTCCATATGAACTTCTATTTTATTCTCTTGTGGCACAATAAACATTGTTTCTTTGGTAAAGACTTGCTGGAATTTTCTATTTAATAACTCTGCCATACCTTTAGGGTCATTGACTTCCACATTCCCGTCTCTCAGTCTTTCTATTGTTTCTTTCGGTTTAGTCTTCCCATTTATAAATCTATAAAACAACTTGGGCTGTTCTTTGCATTTTTCCACAATATCCTTCTCATATCCCTTTTCTTCTTCTTTCCTTATTTTCACATATTCATTTCTCGCCATTCTGAAGTCTTCTTTGTTTCTTTGATTCTTCCTTCTTTTTAGTCTTTTCCATGCTTTGTCCCTTTTTTCTTTTGCGTTTGCACATTTGGCATTAAACCAGTCCTTCCTACCCTTAACTTTGGGTCTGTATACGGGTACATATTTTTTGACACCAGTGTTATAGGCTTCCATAAAGATATCATACTTTTCTTGTACTTTATTTTTTCTCAGTAACTCATCCCATTCCACTTTCTTGTAAAACTTCCGAAGGTTTTCCATGTCTGTCTTAATATAGTTTAGCCTGTTTGATTTGTAGGATTCGTCCTCTTTAGTAACCTCCACTTCTGTATCAATCTCTATGGTTACATGATCACTCTTGCCCAGTGGACATCCATACCTTAGTTCATCCTTGATGTATATTCCTTTTGTTAGTACTAGGTCCAGTCTTGCCGGTTCATCGTCACTTCTATATCTTGCATGTTCATTCACTCTTTGTAACATAAGATTCTCCATCATCAATCTTAGGAATCTATCTCCCCATGCGTTATCTCCACTATTACTCTCGAATGTCTCCCAGTCAATCTCTTTACAATTGAAGTCACCAACTAGCATAACTTTTTTGTCTTCCTTTAGCATTTTGCTTAAACTCCGTATAGTGTCATTGATCATAGTGTCGTGCTCTTCCTTACACCATGAGTTTGTTCTAGGTGGTACATATGCGGTTATAATTGTCAACCTTTCCTTGTTTTTGGTTTCCACATTTACTTTCGCAATTTCAGCTTTACCTTCACCGTATTCTACCACTTTCACTGTTAACTCCTTTTTTGTCATTATCATCACTCCACCTCCCCCTTTGCCCATTCTATCTTTCCTCCATATATCATAGTTTTTATTTATCTCTAATTTAATAGCTTCGTTCAGTTTGGTTTCCGTTAAGCATACGATCATTGGTTCTTTCTCCTTTATGAAATCTTGCAGTTCCAATTTACTAGTTATTAATCCATCTACATTTGTATACATCACTCTTAAACATTTACTCTTATCTATCTTTTCTAACTTTCGTTCTTCTTTATCCTCTCTTGTGTACCACTTTCTGACTCGGTCCCCTACTATTCTCCAAAAAAATATCTCCTTCCACAGATCTTTCATTATTCTTCTCCTTCGCCTCTGCTAGTAGTTCGTTCCATTTCCTTCTTTCTTCTTCATTTCTATTTTTCTTTATATGTATATATCCTTGCAATCTTCTGTTTCCTTTAATTTAGTTGTTCTGTACAAAATATCCTCAGCCGCCTTCTGTGATCTTAACTTTATTTTTATTGGCCTGGTCTTTCCTTCTGTGTAAGGACCCATCCTGTGGATTTCCTCCACCTCTTCCTGAAGACTTTGTTGCTCGTCATCATTTAAATTTTTTAGTAGGTCCTTAATTGATTTCAATTCCTCTTTATCTCTTTTAGGCTTATATGTGATCGTCTTTTCCTTCAAACCAAATACTATCACACTCTTCTTCTTGTCTGCAACTTCCCTGACTAGTTCTTCATTTTTCTTTATTACCTTAACCACTTCCTTTTCTACATCTTCCTTATCTTCTTTCATTTGTTGCTCGATTACCTCTCTTAGATTCACGTTTGCTTTCTCACTCTCCACTTTCCAGGTCTTCATTTCACCCAATACCTCCTCCCTGACTCTTTTCTCCTCCTGGGTGACTAATTACTTTAAACTTTCTGTGTGTGTGTGTGTGTGTGTGTGTGTGTGTGTGTGTGTGTGTGTGTGTGTGTGTGTGTGTGTGTGTGTGTGTGTGTGTGTGTGTGCATCAGTGTGTGTGTGTGTGTGTGTGTGTGCATCAGTGTGTGTATGTGTGTATTTACCTAGTTGTAATTTTACAGGGCCTGAGCTACACTCGTGTGGTCCCGTCTCCATATCTGTACTTGTCCAATTTTTCCTTAAAGTTGTGCATCAGTGTGTGTGTAAATAATAATAATAATAATAATAATAGTACTACTAATAATAAACAGTTTATTTAGATGGTTTGCAGCCAAAGGCTGAAAATTTACATGATATTTACATAAATGCATTTGTGTACATAAAATGTAAATATAAATTATATAATATAATATAATACTTGCTGTTTAGTATGTTTACAATGGTGGGGATGGGGCTCTTCCTGTACCTTTCCGTCCTTGCACGGATAGATATCAGTAAGTTGCTGTGTCTAACTGCATGGCGAGAGGGAGGCGCAGTGTCTGGCAGCAGGTCACGGTGGTGCGGGTGATTCAGGAGCTGTTCCGCGCACTTCTGGAGGAGGTGCTGGTAGCGGTCCTTAAGTGTGGGCAGGTGTAGGGTGTCGAGGGCCTCGTCATAGGTGGAGTAAGACGGGCCCAGGGTGAGCCTACACTCATGCCTCTGCACCCTCTCAAGCTGGCGGCGCTGGGTGCTGTTGAGGGAAGGAAAACAGGCTGGGGAAGGGTAAGTGAGCTTGGGGAGGATGAAGGTGTTACAGACTCCCGCCAGCTCACGCGTGGGAGTCCCCAGTGACTTAAACTGCCTCAGAAGGTAGAGTTGACAGGAGGCTGAAGCGATGGTGTGGCTGTCGTGCTCCTTCCAGGTCAAGCGGTTGTCAATGGTGACACCGAGGAGCTTGGTTGTCTCCACCACCTGTGCATCACTGTGTGTGTGTGTGTGTGTGTGTGTGTGTGTGTGTGTGTGTGTGTTTCCTCTTCTTCACCCAACCAGTATCATAACAAACTACATTTCCGGTCCAGCAGTACCGCCTTTCATTACCCATTGGCCTCCTGCTCCTCTGATGCCTGAGTACTACAACCTGACCCTTTCCTGCAGGACATGAGGAGAGTTGAAGCCAAGACGGAGGAGCTGCAGAGGTGCCAGGAGGAGAAGCTAGCTCTGAAGGCCCAGCTTGATGCACTGGGACTCTCTCTGGCCAAGCTGGACATAGCCATAAAGGACACTGAGCTCAGGACCATGGAGGTTTGTCTGAGGGAATCTTGTCTTGTCACCGAGCGAGGATATCAGAACCATGAGCGAGTCTTCTGTAATCACATATGAGTCTTATAATCACATTCTTCTAGAGTCACAAGTGAGTTCTGTAATAACTAATGAGTTTTATAATTGGGAATGACTTCTATAGTGCCCTTGAGCTGCCTCCTGTGCTGTAAGAAAAACAATGGATTGACACACTTACCGATGTCGTAGACCCACACTTATTTTGGGCTGGCGTGGACTTTAGAGTAACTTGCATGTGTGTTTTCTTTAAGGTTGTATCAGTGACATCTCAAGCAATGGACGTC